>NW_019640890.1:0-292367 GCF_000599845.2 Trichogramma pretiosum | reverse complement strand
CTTGTTTCTTTTTCTGTTTTTGTGTTCGTATAGGGACGATGGAGGCAATGCGAGCACGGCTTGCAGGATGCTTGAACCTCAACCCGGTAGCGTTGATACCCCTCTCGTTACGCTAGACGTTTCTGGTGTGCCGCTGAACGCCCAACTCATTGAGCGTATTAAGAGCTCTTTTTCGATTAATAAGCTAATTATAGCCGAGTCCAGCGGTGTACTCGGTGCAGCGTTTTCTAGGGCGCGGGTGAGACAGCTGTGCGTGTCTGAGAATAAATTTTTACAAGGAGATTTTCTGCTCCACTTAAAGAATCGACTCGAGTCTTTGTCATTGACGAAATGCCGACAAATCGCGTACCAGCCGATCCTTCAATTTCTGTACGATAACTTAATATTTAGAGACATGAGTATGAAAGATTGCGATTTTCTCTCCAATGATCAAAATGATGTGTATGTGTTGATGCTCGAAGCTGTGTTTAATGAAAACTCTTATGTAGAGAGATTCGAGGTGTCGTTTAGCGAGCCAACGAGTCAAGACGTGCCTAACGGACGCTTTGTTAATTTGTCAAATAGCCTTACTTTGAGAGAAGTTAACTTTACCAACAACTTACACGTATCTCACTTTGTACCACAGATTGTCATGAGTTTGAATAATGTAAAAGTACTAAACCTATCAGGTGTTCCTTACTACGACTTTATTGATATGTCAGAGCTGTGGTGCATTGAATCTTTGCTTATTTGTTACAATGAATTTCTCATGTACTCTTTGGCATCGCTAAACACAGACACGTTGAAGCTGCTCGAAGTAAAAAATAAACTAGGTAAAAAGAAAACAAAAAAGTTGGACCTAGGGTGCATTGAGCAACTCATTGGCTTTGATAAGGAATTTAATTTTAAGTTTATTAAATGTAAAATTACCATACCAGCTTCGCTGGAGAGAAAAGTAAGAGACAGAAATTTAAAACTACAAAATGAAATTGACTGTGTAATTTTGTCTAATTAACAAGTTGTTCTCGTCTGTAATATAAGTAAACCTTTATAAAGGTGTAACTAATTTATGAGTGAAATGTAAACTGAATATATTGTTTGTAATAATTACATTCACCATGTCACATTAAGTGCATTCAAAATAAAAGGTGTGATTTACAGTGTGTGCTGATATGATATTTGGATGTTCAATCCGTATGGAATGAGTGAAAATATTTGTGTAAAACTGTACAACTATAAATAGTGTTAAGTGCATTCAAGCAGAACCAAAGTTAAGTTTAACTCTAAAAATGTACTATAAGATAGAAGTTTAACTTCGTTTGAAAACATGTAAATTGATGTTTGTTTATTTATAACTGCGTGAAGCATATATATATATATATATATATTTTGTATTGTTGAAGAAATTTATCTACTTTCTGTAATAGATTCAAGTTTTTTTTGTTGGCTTCAAGCAGTTATGTTGCATAGTATGTACGTGCATTCGGAAACATTGCTTTAAGTGCGTTCGCACAATGTTTGTTTATAATCATGTTTCCTCGCTACCCTCGCAAACACTGGGGGGAGCTATGTGGCGATACGCACTGTAACAGACGCGTCAAGAGACGCTAGACGCACGTACCATTGTAAGCGCCGACGGCGCCTTCGCGCAGCGACTATATCGTGTAAGCGCGGTCAGATACTCTCGAGTGAGCACACACAACGGACGCTCTACCAGCGCTCCGAACACCTTCCAAATAAACGCCTGTACCCACACCAACAACCGTCTTCTCTCTCTCTACCTTGCCCTGCCTCATCCGACTACCTCGTCTCCTAGGCTGCGAGGCAGCCGGCATATACCAATAAGCCTACAAAACGATAAAAGCCCGAGTACTTTTCTTCATATTTCCGCGCGTGCATACGCCGCTGATATATATAAGGATATAAGGAAGTGGTAGCGGTGGCTCTGAAGCATCTCGAGCAAAAGTTTCGAGTCTTTGTGTGTGTGTGTGCGTGCGTGTGCGTTTGTATCACGTATCCATGGTGAACGAGAGGAAAAAAAGGGTCAAAGCGAGTGGCGCACACACAGTCTCATTTGTACGTACATATACCATCTTTACTCGCGAAGCACGTATGAGACAGCTCGTTGATAATCTCTCTTTCTCGCGATCGATGAATTATTTTCTCAGTTGTGGGATTCGAAGGACACAAAATGACACGGTTGTTTCAGCTTTTGGACATATATTTTTTGTAAAACTCAATTGCGAAATGAAGTAATAAAGATATTATGGCCTTCACAAAGCGCTCTTTGTCTCTTAACATCTGCTCATTATTTGACGCTGCAAAGATTGTATCGATTCCGTCAACTCGGCCCGTAACGCTGCCCAGTCCGTCTCCTCGTCGCTTATGATTACTGGCTGCTGCTGCTCGGTTGCTCTCGCTGCAGTTTGTCCCCGCGTTGCGAGTAGCTCTCGACCTCGGTGTTGAATCGTCGTCACTGCGAAAGAGAAAATATAATTCACGATTCAATATTTTTATTTGTAATTATTGTACAACCAACATACATACAATAAAAATTCAAAATTAATTAATTTTTTTGCATAAAAAATTGTCAAGCACGAATACATAATCATTATAACACGAGATAATCACTTTTTCAAACGCATGATGTCGAGTACGAAGGGCGAGGCGTGCTGCTTCATCGGCTCGGAATCCACGAGCTCGGCCATGTGTGTCTTGGCGTACAACACGCCGTCCATCCTGAGTTGCGGTGCCTTGTGTTTCTCCGCGTAGTTCAGCACCATGAGGCAATTCTCGACGCTCAGCAACGAGCCGAGCTTCTCCTCGCAGACCTGCTTCAACGGCTCGATCTGATACTTGTCGGCGGCTGCCAGAAGTTCGCAGTAAGCCTCGCACTCCAGTGGAGGTGTCTGCTGGACCGAACCCGTGTAGATGTAGCGCAGCATCTCCACGACGATCTCGCGACGTATATCGACGATCTTGACGACGTTGTCGTGCGTCTCGAGCATCTCCGCGCTGAACATGGCTCGGAATACGGGCGACGCGCCGGCCAAGACGAGTTTGTGCGTCGGCACGGGCTGCTGCTGCGGCTGCATGGGGAATCGCAGGATCACGTCGCTACTACGCTCGTCCAGAAATATCCAGTCGTATCTGGCCAGCGGCTCGATTTCTGTCGCATGATCAGATTCTTCTCCAGTCGCTTGGCCAACACAACGTCGCAGCGGATCGTCATTATGTTGTTGCCGGCTGCTACGGCCCGCTCGATCTTCTCGATCCTCGTGAATTCGGTGAAGCCCCATTCCTCGTCACCCTCGTCGCCCTCGTCGCTCGAGTCCTTCGAAGCGAACACCTTGACGAATTCCTTGGAGGCGATCGCAGTGTTCCCGACGGCGATGGCGAGTTTGCACTCGCAGGTGAGCTCGTCGCGGGCCGGCGACATGCGCACCAGATGCAGCGACGCCCAGTTCGGGCTGGTCTCGTAGTCGAGCCGGAATCGCTTGTCCGGGCAGTCGTTGACGCAGAAGATGGGCGAGTTGAGCCTGACCTCGGGCCGCTTGGAGATGAGGCCGTAGTCGGCGATGGTCCAGGTGAAGCTGCACTCGTCCTTGACGAAGCGAGTGAAACCCGCGATACGATTGCACGTTGACATTTCGGCACTTGCTTCGTGATACACACTTCGCGAAGGAAAAATTGAACGTCACAATAAAGAAAGGTACACGTATCACTTCACTGCTGAAACTGACTTGCTGCTGTTTTGACCGTTACTGCGTTTGCACTGCGATCATGCGTCAGTGTAATACAATCACACCGCGCAAAAAGACTTGGATAACGCACGGAGAGGACGAATTATAGCGTGGCGCTGTGCACACGAGCGCAGGCACAGGTTTTCCCTGTACTGAGCGTGCATGGGATTTCGCTCTGATAACGCCAGTCAGCACGGAAAGAAATCGCACTAAGGTAAAGTTTAATTGGCCGTTTCTTGTAAACGAATTGTCCGATCTTTTTGAAATTTTTTTACAACATTCTTAAAAGGGTTGTGTATATTCATAAAAATTATTAACGTTGTTTAGACTGCCAACATAAATTATTGAAAATAAGGCAATTTAATGAATGTTTTCGTTTCATTCAATTGAGGATTTTATTAAATTAAAATTTTTTATATGATAACATTATTCAATATGGTTTTTAATAAGGCGTGTGTAAATTTTTGGCCCAATTTGTTTATTTAAACAAAAGTAATTGAAAAAACCAAAGCGTCAATATGCGTTGTGTTCAAACACGTTATCTTGGGTGCGCTATCGAAACTTCGAGCGTCCTTTGTTTTTTTGTTCTAACTTTTGTTTGAATAAAAGAATCGGGCTAAAAATTTACACACGCCTTCCTTAGACCATATTGAATAAAGTTATGTTATAAAAATCTTCATTTTCGAAAATTCATAACAGACTTTCCTGCATTGAATGAAACAAAAACATTCATTAAACTGCCTTGTTTTCAATAATTTATTTTGGTAGTTCAAGCAATGTTAATGCTTTTTATGAATATTCAATTAGTTTCACAGCCCTTTCAAGAATGATGTGAGAAATTATCAGAAAGATCGGACAATTTGTTTACGAGAAACGGCCAAATAAACATTACCTTTGCGCGATTTCTTTACGTGCTGACTGGCGTTGCAGAGAACGATCCCATGCACGCACAGGACAAACCCGTGCATTCGGCGCGTCCACCCAACACTAGCTATTGTTTTGACTGTTGCACTGCGATGTGTACAGTGTAAAATCACGCCGCGCAAAAAAATGTGAAGAGCGGCAGCCCGCAGCCTAAACAGTGAACGCCGGAGTCGATGTCCATAGATGGCGCCACCAAACAACCCAATTCGTAATTCCGAATGGCAGTTGATGCAAAGAGTCGAAAGTTCTCATCTATCCCAAACCGAGTCTCAAAGTAGAAGTAGCCAGCCACTTTAGTAATTAAAGTCCAGTTAAATTAAATCGGACTTTATTTTCAAAATGAAAAAATTTGCATTTTGAATAAAAAAACCTAACTCGCTTCTTATTGCACTTAGAAAGGTATTTTTTTTTTAAATCTGCGGAATGATGCCAGCTTTCCACTTTTGGAAGTTTTTATTCGTGTACGACATTTATTTAATCGTCCAGGCTCATTAGTTTATAAACTATTTAGAGGGAGTATTTTGCTTTCATTTTTATGCAATAAAATAACAAAACAGGCGCAAACTACGCGTTATCGAGCTTCAGTATATTTTCTCGCTATTTATTGTTACCTTACACCGTAAATTGGTTGGGTAATGAAATTGAAATAAAATTAAAACACGAAAAATTTAAAGTCAAGAAAAATAATGAGCCTTATATATTTTTAATTTATTTATCTCAATTTACAACATTTAATGGTACAAACGTAACAAAATACTAAAATTAATTTAACACGATTGCGAGCTTGGACTCGCAGCCGCTAAGCAAATATTACATAAATCTTGATTCATCAGCTGCTCGACGATCATTTCACAGCAGAGAATCGGCAGCCGATATCGTATCAGCTCCCAGAAAGGATACAGTGCCCAGCGTTGAAAAAATCCTCTCGATAGTTTTTCGCACAGATGTACAAAACAAGCCTCGTTCAACCTCGAAAGGATCTTGAACGATTTTCCTGAGCGAAGCAACTCGTAACAGTCCTTATACGTGAGTTGTTTCGCCGCTTCTTTGGGTCGTAATCGAATCAGGTCGTAGAGTGACAGATTTGGACTGACTATTATCTTTTTTAATTCTGCCATGGACTTCTTCACCTTCGCCTCCTTCTTGTCCTCGTCCTCGTAGCTATTATCACCATTACAACGTAAAATGTGTTTAACCAGAAATGTCATGATCGCGAGGGCATCGCTTCGTTTCAGTTCGTATCCTCTATTCTCCAGAAGTTCGACGGTAGATAGAGCAGCTAATGTCCTATATAAATACTCATCATACCGTCCGGGGCCATAATCGTCTACATATAAAAAGAACTTTTCGAAGTCACTCGTAGAAGGGAAAACGAAGCTAGACAGATCAGCGCCACGATCCAAGTGTACATCGATCACGTCCGGCGAGAGACTCGCGACGGCCCATTGCAGAGGTGTCTGACCAAACTTGTCCTTTGCATCGATCTTTACAAACTGATTTAATTCGTCGTTGATCTTGAAGAATAACTTGATCATCGCTAAGTTATTTTTCTCGCTTAAAACGTGCAGAGGAGTCACGCTGTTCTCGTTGGCCAAATTCGGATTGGCGCCATTTTTCAGCAATATAGTGGCCAACTGCTTGTCGCCGCGATATGCAGCCATGTGCAATGGTGTGTTGCCATCCTCGTCCCGGGCGTCGATCTGCAATACCTGACATCTTTCATCGTTAATCCTGAAGAACACTTCTGCAACGTCATACTCGTCTATAAGATGAAGGGGAGTACTTCCTTCCTTGTTGGCCCAATTCGGATCCGCGCCGTATCTCAGCAACAATTCGATCACCGAAATCGAATCGAAACAAGACTCCAGGGCCACATGCAGTGGCGAGTCACCTGTTTTTTGCACGATGCAGTTGGGATCCTGGCCGAGTTCTAGGAAAGTCTTGACGTAATCATGATGACCGAAGTAGCAGGCCACGTGGAAATGCGTCAATCCATCTTTGTCGGTGTAATTCACGTCGAACTTGTATATTTGGAATAGCCGATCATCGATATTGGCGACAAGTTCGCGTTCAACCAGATGATGAACTGCAGTCGTACGAAGCAGCAATGGCTTGCCATCTTCGTCTACGTCGGGCTCGTCCTTGTAGCCGGTGTTGATTAAAAAGTCGATGAATGAAGCATCGAACACCAAGAGTTCACTGTCTATCATTTCATCCGTAATAAGCAAATCGATTTCTTTGAGTCGAAAAATGTCTCGAAGATTTGGCAGTTGACCCTGCCAATTGCGGATCAAGCGATACAGTTTACGACGACGAAATTCTATTCTATCTTCTTGGTTTTCCCAATTGACCTTTTCTCGTAAGGACTTGAGTTGTTCCAAGCTTGAGCCTTCCGTAAGATGATTCGCACTTTCAGAATCGGAATAATTCTGGCATTCTCCTTCTTCGCTATAGTAACTCACGTTGGATTCGTCGTCGGACGCCATGATTCAAGATATTTTTCACTTTTCTTACGAGAATCACTAGATACGGTCAATTCGATCTTCCTGTATTTAGCTGTTTACGTTGCGGCGTCGTAACGTGTACTGAATACACTGAGATCTATCTATATATACTGGGTCAAATGTGTGCGAAGCTATAAGAAACAGGAGTACCGTTAGGTGAGCAACGAATTGCTATTTGGCCCGAGCCGGTGCTAGCGATCGTAGCTGTACTCGCAGGCACAGATTGAGACTTGAGAGAGGGGAGTGTTTTTAAATTATTTTCTTCGTTCCGGGATTCAAGGGACACAAAATGACACGATTGATTCAGCTGTCGAACACACATTTATTGTAAAACGCAATTTCGAAATGAAGTAATAAAGATATTGCGCGTAACGAACTTGGAATTGCCCTCACGAAGTCATCTTTGTCTCTAAACGTCAACGTGCAGCGCGTCTGCTCATTATTTGACGCTCCAAAGATTGTATGGATTTCGTCAACTCGGCCCGTAACGCTGTCCAGTCCATCTCCTCGTCACTTATGATTACGGGCTGCTGCTGCTGCTGCTCGGTTGCTCTCGCTGCAGTGTTGACTGTCCGCGTCTTGCGAGTTGTAGTCCTCGAACTCGATGCCGAATCGCAGTCGCTAGAAAATATACACAGAGATGAAAAAAAAAAAAAAATAATAATCATTAAAACGCATCGTTGCTTGAAAATTCTTTACTTTGATTTGTAATTACATAATTATATTGTACAACACAATAAAAAAGAGAGACAGTTAAACGTTATTTCAACAAAATAAATCTATATTTCAACCAAGATACACACAATGAAACTCAAATTAATTTTTTTTTTGTTATAAAAAATTGTCAAGCATAAAGATACATCAACATTATAATCGCTAAGATAATCACTTTCTCAACAATAAGCGTATGATATCGAGTACGAAGGGCGAGGCGTGCTGCTTCATCGGCTCGGAATCCACGAGCTCGGCCATGTGCGTCTTGGCGTAATATACGCCGTCCGTCCTCAGCTCCGGTGCCCCGTGTTTCTCCGCGTAGTTCAGCACCATGAGGCAATTCTCGACGCTCAGCAACGAGCCGAGCTTCTCCTCGCAGAGCTGCTTCAACGGCTCGATCTGATACTTGTCCGAGGCCGCCAGAAGTTCGCAGTAAGCCCCGCACTCCAGTGGCGGCTTCTGCTGGACCGAGCCCGTGTAGACGTAGCGCAGCATCTCCACGACGATCTCGCGACGTATGTCGACGATCTCGACGACGTTGTCGTGCATCTCGAGCATCTCCGCGCTGAACATGGCTCGGAATACGGGCGACGCGCCGGCCAAGACGAGTTTGTGCGCCGGCACGGGCTGCTGCTGCGGTTGCATCGGGAATTGCAGGATCACGTCGCTGTTACGCGCTTCCAGAAATATCCAGTCGAATCGGGCCAGCGGCTCGATTTTCTGTCGCTTTCTTCCATTGGCGGCGTACGTCGCAGCCGACGACGGATTTCTGCTGCCACCCGACTGCACGATCAGATTCTTTTCCAGCCGCTTGGCCACCACCACGTCGCAGCGAATCGTCGCCATGTTGTTGCCAGCGGCCGCAATGGCCCGCTCGATCCTCTCGATCCTCGTGAACTTGGTGAAGCCCCAGACGTCCCTCGCGGTGTCGTCGCCCGAGTCCTTCGAGGCGAACACCTCGACGAACTCCTTTGAGGCGATGGTCGTGTCGCCGACGACGACGGCGAGCTTGCACTCGCAGGTGAGCTCGTCGCGGGCCGGCGACATGCGCACCAGATGCAGCGAGGCCCAGTTCGGGCTGGTCTCGCGCCCGCCCGGATAGTAGTCGAGCCGGAATCGCTTGTCCGGACAGTCGTTGACGCAGAAGATGGGCGAGTTGAGCCTAACCTCGGGACGCTTGGAGATGAGGCCGTAGTCGGCGATGGTCCAGGTGAAGCTGCATTCGTCCTTGACGATGCGAGTGATGCCCGAGACGCGATTGTACGTCGACATGTCGGCACTTGTATGAATGCGAGTTTACACACGTACACTTATTATAAACAAGATTCAAAGTCAAATTCAAGTATTATAAACAAGATTCAGGTAAACAAAGATTCACGTTGCGTGTTCATCACTGCTGAAAACTGACTCGCTACTGTTTTGACCGTTACTGCGGTTGCACTGCGATCATGCGTCAGTGTAATAAAGTCACGGCGCGCGAAAAAAATACGACGAGCGCGGCCTGTGACGAGTGGCGCCGCCCAACGACGCAATTCGTAAAAACCGAACGGCAGTTGATGCAGAGAGTCGTGTTCCGCATTTTATGTGCAGTGCAGTTTACGCAATTTCGAGTGCAAGATGTCGAATTCGATCGTATCATTGCTTTTAGTGTTGCTGAAAATTCCGGTAGCTGCTGTGCGTTGAAAAATGCGCTGTAGCGTATAGAAAAAACAAAAAAGTGTCGCGCGTGCCTAGTTACTACGAGACGTCACGAGTTCAAGATTCAACTGCCGCGTAGTAGAACGCGGGGTGAGTTTTTATTTTGATACGGTAGATCGAAAAGTGATTACGTCCTTTATAAATATCGCGCATTCGCCACTCGGCTACGTAAATTCCATTGTAAAAATTCGTTGGCGCGAATTCCAATCGGCCCCGGTCGAAGAATTGCCCCGAAATTAAATGAAGAAGACGATACAAATAGAAATGAGACTCTCCCCTTGAATACACGTATCTATACCACTCGAATTGCTTTTGAAACGAGCGAATCGACGAAGAGAAAGAGTGATTGTTCGCGCGCACTTTGAAAATTAATATTCCCGCCTATTTTCCCCCCGAATGCAATATGCACGCGTGCGTCGCATACTGGTTTTTCGTCGCCGAAAGAAATTGAACGAAACAAAAGTTACTTTGACGCGTATCTGCGTTACGTGTATAGGAAGGAAAGAGAAGCATCGGAGCACACATCGGTTTATGTAGCGCGCGTACTTGTACACGTTGCGGCTGTATCTGTATATATATGTGTGTGTCCCGAGACCGAATGTGATACAGCACATGTGCCGCTCGGAGAAAAAGAGAGAGACAGGGTAGAGCCCTTCTATGTGTCAGTAGTGCGCGCGGACCCGGAGAGAATGGCAAAAACGACTATACTATATATACCCACCGCCGCTGCCGCTATATAGATATATAACACACATGCACACGCGCATTTACACACTCGCACACGGCCGAATAATCAAGCTGTGCTCGCGCGTATATATAACTACATTGACTCTTTCGTGTCGCGCGCGCGCAATCCCACCTCCCCCTATATACATATACCTGCTCCTTCTCGCCCTCTGTCTCTCTCTCTCTGCTTCTTTTTCTACTCTTTTTTATTACCCTCTCTGTGTCTTTCGCGACTCTGTGAGTGCAACAGCGGCGGCAGCTTCTTTTTTTTTTTTTTTTACTGCCTCCGAACCTTTTTTCGCGAACGTAAATGTACTCCGTGTGGATTACGCTCGCTTGCTCGATGCCGCTTCTCTCTCTCTCTCTCTCTCTCTCTTCTCTCTATATACCGTAACGTCGTACCCTACGTAGTACTGTGTACGAAACGACGACTCTGATGGGCTTGAGCTATTTTTTATTTGCCTATTCCGCATATATAGCGTACACAGCGACAGTGGGAAATACTTTTGTTTTTCCTTTCTCGATGCGTACATGTACATTGGCTTACTCGAGCCCCGATACAAGCGGCAATTGGTCCGCTCGCAAAAAAATTATGCAATCTTTCCTTCTCTTTCCCTTATATATTGTATAAGCATGTCGAGTGCAAACGCAGTGGTGTTCGTCATTCCTAAAAGGGAGACAAAAAAATTTCAATCCTTTATGCACGTCTATGAATATTACATGCATTATTACATACCTCACTCGCAGGCGCTCAACGTGAATGCATTTCTGTACATTATACATGTACACGATCGCGATGACCCAAAAGCTCATTCCGCGAACGAACGAGAAAGACGAAGAAGAAGGAGACGATATACCGGTGAAGATGAAGAAGAAGAAGAAGAAGAAGAAGAGGAGGAGGAGGAGCGCCGAGTTAAGTAGCAGCGCGCCAACTTGAGCATGAAAGGGGATGTATAACCGCGCACACACGAACTCGGCGCACATGATATCCTATATAGATTCTCGCGGGGGGAAATAGACTTTATAGTCTAACTAGTCTCTCGAAAAGTCACTGTTGCGCGCGTCGTATAAGAGAGAGAATAAGCGAGTAATGGAAAAAGAGGTCGCCGTCGCGTACATACGTGTATATTATACGAGTACGAGTCGCGAAGCTGATCTCGTATCACTACACGAGGTTCTCTTCTCTCTCTTTTTTCTCGCTTACGCTGTGCCTTTTTTTTACCGCGTAGTATACCGCGAGAACGAAGAAGAGAGGAAAAAAAGTATCTACGGTCGATTTTTAAGATCGCGCTCGAAAACTACACGACGGTTTGATACACCTATATATAAGCTTTTCTTGGCGCGTACGGGATGACGTTGTAAATAACGATCTATATATCCGTGTGTGTACATACACAAGAGAAGCGAACGGCGAAGAGAAACGGTGATATATATCCCTTCGAGCTGCGCGCAAATTCATAGGACATAAAGACGCAATTTTCTTCCATAGCCTTCATCTTCTTCCTCCTTCTTTTTTTTTATCTGCACTCGCTGCATGCGAGTGATATAAAGTTCGCAATTATGGATCTACGACGAAAATAATAAAAGCTTCGAATATCACTGCGATAACTTTTAGCGTAGTCGTAGATGCAACAAAAAAAAGAGTCCTGGGACAAAATGCTAACGAAATATTTCGCGCGTGAATCACCCGCGCGCGCGCAATATTCGGCGGATGCCGCTGCGCGCAGCAGTTTTCAACGACCGCCACACACAGATTTCGGCAAAACAGATTCCGTTGGTATATAGATATCAGAACGATCGATATATCGAAAGGAAAGTTGTTAATTGCTACCCGTTTCTCTTCGTGATCTCGGAAAGAGAGTCGTACCTATAGTATACTGTGTCCATACGGCGTTACGTACGTGCGGCATAAGCAATTTTAATAATCGAAGGCTCCGCCGTTGGCAACATCTGTTTCGCAGATTTTTTAGCCTACGCACACGTGCTCTCTCTCGGACAGTATATACCGGACCATAGACAGATACAACTGTGTAGTACAGAGAGCGAGAAATAAAAAAGTGAAAAGTTGCGCCTTTGCGCACCTATACTTTGAACTATGTGCAGGATATAACGCGCACTCACGCAAACGCACGCACGCGGGGCAACAGAAAGCTCGGTTTACGATCGCGGGATATACATATATACGGACGTGCGCGCGCGAGCTTTTATCCTCCCTTCTTCTTCTTTTTTTTTCGTATCGTGCGCTATACCCGTGTGTTATACGAGAGAGCAGCGGGAACTGCTCGATATTGAAAATAAGCTTTTGTTGTTGGGCGAGCGAGAGAGAGGACTCTTGGACTATATATCGTCGAGATATATTTATTAGCGCGGGAATACGATGTTGACATTAGGCTAATTGTACGTTTAAGTAACTGTCAGTACTGATAGAAGCGCGATTATGCTCAGTCGTTATTTCACGATCAGATTGTAATATAAATTAGTACATTCTAAATAAAATAGTTATATTATTCATCAATTAGCGAATAGTTTCGAACACATTCTTTCATCGTTATCAGAGTATTTAAGGCAACGAAAAAAATGTTTCTAGATGTAGACAATCCGTGTTATTTATACGAAGATATCAATGCTGGCGTTCTTATCAGATTAAGCGATTACATAATTACCAATGACATTAAAGAAGAAAATTTAGAAGATGAAAGAGTTTTAAGTGATATGTTACGTGCTTCAGATAGAAGATATGTCGACATTGATCCCATTACAACTGAACTATTGAATGAATTTAAAGATAGGATAATTGCTTTTACAATTAAAAATTTGAGAGAAGAGCCTCTTTTTTGTAGAAATCATGCCATATTGAAGGTCGCTTGCGTTGAATATGTACTGTATCCTCATGAAGATAATGAAGAATATGAAAAAATATATCGTTGCGACGAACGAAGAGTGATCGAGGCATATAAGGATTTGTGTGGTTTTCGAAAAGAAAATATATCCGACGATAAAACCGTCGTGAGTGTTAAAAAATTTTTTCGAGGCGAACCATTTTTTTGGGAGAATCTTTCGGAACCATTTGTTGAGAATAATCTTTTGGAAACAATCAGATCATATTTGGAAGGTATTTCGATCGAGGAAGCTGAAATACTGTATATACAACGTAAATCAATTGAAATAATGTGAGTAAATATTTGGAAAATAATTAAAATAATTTTTTACTCCAATATTAAATTTCAATTTCAGTGAAGGTGAGCCACCGAACATAATGTAAAGTATGACTCCGATGATTAGAAGGTGTGCCAACCATCAGCAAATATAATCATGCCCATCGAAGATCATCCACCAATATTGCTCACAAAAGACTAGCAGCCACATTCACCTACTCCGTAGATGTCTCATCGGTTTCAAACTGATTTTACAAGTGCTTATTATTTTTTTAAATGGGTCATTGTACCTATATTACACAAATTTTTATATATTTTCCTTAAAATGTAATCGCCCTAAAAAAAAAACTATTATTTAACTATTTATTCGAACTCATTGGCTAAACTAAAGATGATTCAGGAATCATCCACAAAATCGTTCACATTGTAACTTGAATTTTTCAACAGACATTGCGTCACAGTTTTGCGCGTTGAATGACACACGCAAGCTGTGTCCAAATTTTTCTTACTTGACAATACAGCTCCTTGAAAAATGTAGATCAAGTGTAGTAATTAACCTTTTTATAAATGATATTTAAATTTCTAAAAATTATGAAAATATAGGATACCCAAATATTCAAATTTTTGTTTGATTTATTGATATATTCCTTAAGCATAATAATTTATATTTTACACGTTTTGCGAATAGTGAAAATGTTTATCAAATTTTAATGTAACTAATAATTAATTGGTTCACTTAACACATTCCATAAATTACGAATATAAAAAATAAGCACATTTTTGATTTTGAATATTTAAAAATTCTGAGTTGGGAATTCTTCGCACGCGCGCGACTCGTTGCCGATCTTCTCGCGAGGAGAGCTCAGCAGCAGTAGTGAGGTATGTATACTATGCTGCGTCTGCGTACGCGCTCCGGGACAGGATCAAATTATAATTAATCCGGAAACTCATATCTCGAGCACTGTAGGGGGGAAGGAGTACCGCCACATATAGTAAGAGCATCGACTCGCGCGCAGAGAGATATAGTATAATGATAATTGGATAATTGGATGTGTGTGCGTCGTACCCGATATGTATGTATATAGAACCGATCGACTTTGAGCCATGTCTCGGAGTCAACTATGCTGCTGCAAGCTCGCCTCCGCCCGGAGAGACTCGTGACTATATATATGTATCGTACAGGTGAAGATAATAGTCCGAGTCGCGTAGCGATCGTTCGCTCGATATTATTTTCCACGAGAGCAGCAGCAGCAGCAGCAGTATATTGACAAAACGTTTTGGCGCGTCGGACACGCGTCGACCAAACAGGTTCGCGCAAAAGTTTGCACAAGTTCCGTTCTCTCTCTCTCTCTCTCTCTCGAGTCCAGGGTAAACATCGCGCGCGCAAACACAATATTAGCCGCAACAATAAGCGCACGCGAAACGTACGAGCAGTAGCAGCAGCAACAGCTGGTCTAGCTTACACAACTATATATCCCGGAGAGTCTGCAAGCTCGGAAGCAAAGCGCGCGGATATATAGAGAGAAGAGGAGCCACTACCGTGAAAGAACGACTTGGCTCGTGCTGCGCTACTGTCTACCACTGTGTACGGCTGTATATACGTTTTGACCCGCTGCCGCTGCCGAGCGAGTATATCTACCGCGGATATATAGAGTTATAAGAGCGGAGAAAGCTATATAGACCCGTTAAGAAAAGCTCACGCTCGACGCGTATAATATACACACACACACACACACACGAGCGTACGTGCAGAGCGAGCGAGCTAGCTGTCGACGTGCGAGCTCGCGTTATTTCACGTCAAATTATCTCTGGCACAGGCGCTCGCAAGCTCTCTCTCTCTTTGCCGAAACTTGCTCTCACTCGCTCTCTTGCACGCGATGAACTTTGGAATCGCGAGGCATTAAAGCTTTGTTCCCGCACGCGCGCCGTTATATATGTACAACAATGCCCCGGACTCCCTCTTCTCTCTCTCTTTCCTTCTGTTTTCGCGCACGAGTGCTATATGAGAGAGAGAGAGAGTATAAGAGCAGTTACGAGACTATATCAGTCGTACGCGCGTGGAGCTTTTCACTATACTAGTCGCGTGCTCGCAAGCTCTCTCCCTCGCGCAACTTATACCTTATGTATGTGTATGTGTGCTACTGTTCGATTTCTCATCTTCGAAATACACACATAGACGGAGCATTTAATTCTGTACCTTGACTCACACACGCGCACGCATAAGCGAGACAACGTCGGCGTTATACTGCCATTTATATATTATTACTATATATAGTACTCGCGCGCCCATATAATAGCTATAAACTTCGAACTCGGCTTCCCTATACGTATATATATGCCTCGATTATATATCCTTTACGGTAATTCACGCGCGCGCCTGCGAGTAAGCGAGAGAAAGAGAGAGATAGATAGAGGGATAGATAGATAGGAGCTGTGAAATTGAGCTAATAAGACTATATAATATCGGCCCCGCCCCCCAAAGTATTATAACATAAAGGGTATCATCTCGGCTCTCTTATATCTATCGAAGTGTCGAGCGCAAAAATGCCACAAACGCGCGGGCGCGCGAATAATTGACTTTTCAATTTCCATTCTCTCTCTCTCTCTCTTTCCCTTACGATCTCCCGCATCTCGCGAACTAGTAGCAGTATTACTGGTACTAGTAGCGCTTCGGTGCTGCACTGCTCCTATATATACCCACATAAAGCAAGAGAAGCGTTATATATACACCCAAAGCCTTTATAGAAGAGAATCAAATCGAATTACGATACCTTTCTGACTCACCCCCCAACCCCCTATATACTTCTGCCACATTACTCCTTAGACTAGCTAGCTACTACTACTACCACTTCTTTCACCTTCCGCGCGGCGCGCGAGCCGATTTTGCAGCAGAGAGCAGCTATATTAAACTCTCTCTCTTTCTCTCACCACCAGCTCTGCCGCACCTTACTACTACCCCCTTCTTCTCTCTCTATATATAGATGGTTCAACCATCATCGAACTTCCGCCTCGTAATAGTCGCTCACGTGCAAAGTTGACGATAAGAGGGCTGCTGACTGCCGACGCCACCGCTTATACTCGGGCGGGGGTGTTCGTTTCGCGCGGATCGGGGAAGAACGAGCGGAAGAGAGAGAGTGAAAAAAACTGATAGGCTCTATTATAAGTCTCGGCGCCTTTGCCGCGTGCGAAGAAATAAAGGAGAGGTCGCTTTCTCGGAATAATAACGTGTACGATGTTATGTATCCACCCCCCGCATGCAGTCGCAGTTGCCGCGCGTGCATCGGCACCACCAGCAAAGAACATTATTATTTATTCTTTTTATGTATTTACGCTGAAAAGGCATCGCGCTGCTCTTTATACACACCTGATTGAAGAAAAACTCAATTGTCAGATCGAATATCGATACATGTCGTATCGCAAAGCCATAGCAAATGTATAAGAACAATGCCATTAATATCAGAAAATCATTATCAGTCTTAGCCTCGCTCTGTTCGTGTCGCAGGAGACAAAATAATAAAAAATAATATGTTTTTGCGTTGCGCGCGAAATGAGAAACGAGTATCCCTTCGCGCGCAACGACTACTGTCGTATACATGTCAACCGATCGCGTGGCAGAAATACACACACGCGTGCAGGAGACGCGCGACGCAACATTTTTAAGCCGACGTATAAAAAACACGAGGCGAGCTATATGTGTATAGGTCGAAACGTAAAAATGAAAATAAAAAAAAAATAGAGTTTCTGTTTGCTTCAAAAGAAATATATACCGTGTAAAGCTGTCTTGTACATAAAAATATATACTTATACGCGGAGGAATATAACGAAAAAAAATAAAGGTCGCGTATACATTGGTAAAAGAGCCGTCGATATTTACAAATTGCGGAAAAAATACGTCGTCGACATTGAAAACAGGCGCGATGATATCGAAAAGACTATTTGTCACAGTTTCGATCTTACGATATGATAAATGATTGAAGTAGAAAAACCTGTTCAATGCTTAATACCTGCTTTATTAAGTGCATAAGCCCGATCGTTTCCATACTCGAACCAGTTATAAGCAATTAATCACTCGCGTGCGCCAAATCGATCGCTTAAATATTTTTCTTCTCTTTTCTTTTCAAAACGATCGCTGGTAAATGATCTGTTTGACATCTATCGGGGGGTAGGGGTATTTATTTCTTCCCGCGAGCTCTGCTCTTCCTTTTCTTCTTTTGTTTTATCCTCCATCAGACGATATCTGCACGACGGACGCACACGGCTGCGCGATCGAATTGGAAAATTTATTATTCAGAGGCGAAGTTTATGCTACCATATAGTAAGAGAGAGGGCCCACCTCCGAAAGAAGCAGTGCAGCTGAAAAAAAAGAGGAAGTAAAATGAAATATTGGAAAAGGCCATAGAGAGAGAGCTTAAAAAAGTCGAAAGCCAAGTATCGCCGCAGCCGACGATGATAATAATAATAATAATAATAATCATAATAATAATCATCATAATAAGAGTCGCGCAGCCGACGAATCACGGAGTATAGAGAGATTTACATCGCTCGGATTCAGCTGCGAAAGGGAGGAAATGAGTTAAAAGTACCGAGTAAGAGTGTATACACGAGCCGAGCCGAGCGAGGGCAAAAGTTGCGTTGGAATATAAATATATTCGCGAGCTTCGGCCCAAGCTCCTCATCCTCGCCGACACGAGAGGTTCCTCTCTCTCCGGATTATCGCCGGTCGTACATATCTGTTTGCTATATTGTCCCTGCGCAGCAGGCAGAGAGCTTGCGACTCTTCTCTCTTTTTTTTTCTTTATCATCATTCTCGATTCTCATCGGATCGACATTGGCATTCCACGCGCGGGCGAGCTTTCTCTTCTCTGCCTGTCCCTCCGTTATCTCTCGTATTTCGCTCGGCAAATGCTGCCATTAATTTTAATACCTCGGAGCGGAGATGCCTTGCGACAGATCCGCGGATCACCGAGCCATCCACCAGGTATAGATACGATGTTTTATGCAACGGCCCTTTCTCTCTCAGCTCTCTCACGCACAACGACCGCCCTTACAATATTTATTTCGCTCGATATTTTTTTCTTCCTCTTCCCCCTGCGCTTATAAATATTTTCTACTCTCCCGTTTGGAAAAATAATTACGGATATCGTGTAGCAGCGGCAGCTTCGGGCACGCTGGGGATCGAGAGAGAAAGAAGAAGAAGACGTGCTCTCCGGCTCGGGCGTGCATAAGCATGCTGAAAGAGGAGGAGGACGACACGGAGCTCAGTTGCGCAGGTTTGTGTGTTTATTTACTCTCGTCGTCGTCGTCGTTCGCGTATACAGTGTAAGGTAAGCGCATCGCACCGAGGGAATAGTAGCAGTGTACATATATACGCTATGACCTGGTGACGTGTTTCGGTCGACGCGATCGCCTCGCCGAATCAGGCGCATAGCAGCGATTCACTGCCACGTCGCATACAGCATACCAGCCAGAAAGGGATGTTTGATCATTAGTATTTCCAAGTGACGAGCTGGAGATACGGACACGCGGAAGCAGCGACGACGAATCGGACAAAGTTAGCCGTCGCGACCCCTCCCTTCGATGTAGATGTATGCGCATAAACGCATTGACTCCGACTGCTGCTGCAAGCTCGCAGAGAGAGCTTCGTTAGATCAAAATCTCACTCTGTCTCTCTCAGAGCCAGGGTGTGTATATATCGATGCAGTCCTTCTGTATATACATACAGTCAATGAGTAAGTATACGTCCCGTAGACGTGTACGTGATGCGGAACATACACACACACACACAGAATTTCTCTCTTGCCGAGGCTAAGAGAGAGAGCCGAGCTTCGGGAGCCACACCGGTGGCAGAGCAGCATTACCATCGTTGGCCTTGTATACAACCATACAGCTACTTTAATCATCAATAGCTGTAGCTGCTGTGCGGCGGCGCAAGCTCCCGAAGCTTAAGCAAACGCACATTATACATATATATACTAGTATGAACGCAGCGGGCTATATAAACGGCCATAGAGCGATTTCCCGATATTCCCTCCGCTGAATCATTCAGAGCCCCTTATCCACTGCTGCTGCTGCTGCTGCTGCTGCTCCTACTAATGCTCACGCTACCGCCGATGTTATAAGCTTTGCTGCTGCTGCTGCTGCTGCTGCTGCTGCTGCTGCTGCTGCTACTGCTATTGCGTGTATTCATTTGATTATAGCCTCGGTATATAGGGAGCTTAATCAGACGAGTACAACTGCTCGTAAAAGTAACCCAAGAATTTGCCGCTGCTGCTGCTAGGCTCCTTTTACGATGCCGCACTAGTATACATGCCCGTGCGTGTGGGTGTGTGTAAGTAATCAGCTTTGAGCCGCATCGCGCGGTATATACTACCACCGCCGCTATCCTATATATTTTACCCCCGCAACTTTCCGAACTTTTATCGCGTCGACATAGAGAATATAGATAGAGAGAGAGAGAGAAACGCCCGAATCAAAGAGAAATACGATAAATTCGGCCGAATTCTGGCATCGTAGCGTATATAGATGTTGCTCATACGATATATATACGCGTACACGAAGTTCAACATGTCACGCATCGTATAGCCCGCGGTCAGAGCAGCACACGCGCGTCTATGTATTTTCTGCTCCTATAACAATTACAGTTATATCCTCGACCCCTGGCCTGCTGCGTTCGACGAATACGAGCCCTTGCCGCCCCCCGCACGCGCCTTCTCTGTTTTCATAATATACCATGGCCTGCGTGTACTACTACTACTACTACTACTACTACTACTACTATAGCTGTGAGTGTGCTTGCGCGCAAGCTCTGCACCGTACGGCCACCGAAAACAATTTGTTTTTATATGCGCAAAAAAAAAAAAAAGAATAAAGAAAAACACGGTCGCGCCAATATGGCGTATATACATAGGTGTACCCCTTCGGAGATAGAGCCTTCGCGTGTATGTAAAATATACAAGGATCGGAATTGCCCGGTCAATTAACGCGCTCGACTTAACCGCGCGCGCGTGGTGGCGCTCGGGAAAGAATTCAAGTTAATTGAATGCGAAACTATACTCGATTTCTCTCTCTTTCTCTCCTGCGTGTCGCCCTTGTATCGAGAGTCGAGATACAATTTATAGAATAGTTTTATTTTTCATTATATTTCTCGTATTACTCTTATGTATTTGAACGTACCGATGATTTGTTTGTATTTTTCCAACTTATACCGATACTTGTAAATGTGTAAAAATTTTGTACCTCTTGTAAAGGCCTAGATAGGGTCATACCCAAAGGCGCTCAATAAAAATTAAATCAATCAATGAAGTAAACACATCAAGAATCGATAATCTTATACATGTCTTCGTTCCATTGTCTGAACAATTTATATTGATTCCGGCTCCGACCATAGTGCGCGTAAACGAGACGTCACCTAGCGGCGACGTCTCAATTCATTTTCAACACAATTATGACTATTATGATTCATCCAGCGGATATCATTGATAATTACGTATATCTGTGCCGTTATTTTGAAAGTGAACTTTTTCAGGTCCATTGGGTATATAATGTGTAATAGTGAAATTGTGAAAAAGAGCGGACGCGATAATCGCGTGGATTACAGGATTCGTCGAAGGCAGAGTCTTTCGACCGCTGTAATTGACGCATGTTGACACTTTATAGATCGTCGTGTATGTAAACATTTGTACGTACACACATACGAAGCTTTTTATAAATTCATGAAAATACATATTAAATTGTATTCCAACAATATTCAATAACAGATTTTTCAAATAATTTTACATGTAATTTTTTGTTAAATTTTATAAAAGTTTCATTTTTATTCTAAAAGTAATCGATTATATTTTCATAAGAGAACGTAAGAATTGATACTTGTCGTAATCATTTAAATCCGCCAACAGATGGAGCATTAGAAACTTGCAAGTGGCAAAGTATGTTCGTAAAGTATATAAATATTGGTACAAAAATAAATAAGTAATAAAGTTGGCTGATGTGACGTAATGGATCCTAATGTCGTTCAACCGAGTATGTTACACTTATTTGACATATCTGTGATTTCGAAAATTGAATCACTCGGCGTAGCGTTACTTTTCCATCGCTTCCCCCTTGGCCCCTTGGCAGTCTTTAATTCTGCACGCTGTAATTATAAACGCGTCTTACATTAATTTGTATCCTTTGTTTACAAACATCACTCGTGAAAGTTCCAACTAATTCGCGTGTTCCAAAAAAAAAAATAATAATAATAATAATAATGAGCCACTAGCGCGCTTATATCGCGCGAGCCGAATGCTCGTATAACCAGGCTCGCTTTTTAATTACCTCGACTAGCGCTTTTGTACCGCTACAACGTCGATTTTTATGCTCCCCTGATTTTTGCCAATGTATTACTCGGCTGCAATTTATCGAATCTTTCGCCCAATTGTATAGCGGGCAATTTTGTTCGCCTATGTGTGTGTGTGTGTGCGTGCGTGTGTCTGTGAATACGTATATACGCCTCGCGTCGATTAACGCGATCGATTAATTCCGCCGCGGCGGTGGATACGCCGCTTCGGGGCTGTTGAGAATTGGGGAGAAAAAAAATATCCATACGTTGTACACTCGATGTACGTTCGTACGTAATAACGCAGCGGATTAGGCTGTATATGTACGTGTACATGTGTGCGAGCTTGGAAGAAAGCTCGAAAATTTCGTTCGAATTTCGAGTGTAGCGAAATTCGGGTATAAAATAGCACGAGTTTCAATCCCGGCGCACGTGTGAATGTTTGCAGAATTGCCATTCCGCTCGAAGAAGAAAAAAGAGCGAGAGAGAGAGGAAAAAGCTGTACACAGAGCCCAGGCCGGGATTGCAGTCGATGATCGCATATATATATAGCAGTAGCAGCTGTACACTGCTCGGGTCGGAGGCGCGTGAAAATGCGCGACTCGAGCCTCGTCGACTCCGCAGGGGCAGCTTCGTACCTATATATACAACGCCTTTCGCCAAGTTTTACCGCATAAAAATTAATTACTGAGCGCCGTTGCTGCTGCTGCTGCTGCTACTGCTTGGTGCGGAGCTGCGTTGGGAGTTTAGCATTTTTCTCTCTTATATATAATAACCGAGTGCTTATTGTTTCTTATCCGCGGGCGCCGCTGCCGCTGTTTGCTGCCTCCACCCTCTCCTTATACCCCTGGTTTTTCAGAGGCTCGTTATAACTATTATTATTGCGCTTGCGTTGAAAACAGAGAGAGAGAGAGAGAGAAAGAGAGAAAAAAAAATCTGCTGTTGCTGAAAAGTTGTCGATCTCTCTCTCTCTCTCTCTTTCGTAGCAGCGAAAGAGAACGACGACGACGAACTTACTAACGAGAAGTAACGAGTTCTCGGCAATAACGGGACAGGTGGTTCCGATCTTCAACTCCCCTATCGTCTATGCTACCCACCCACGCATTATTATATTCCACGTATATATATACGCCGTACTACCGTCGTCGTCGCGAAATGAAAGTCCCTTTACGATTCCGGCGTTGCGTCCGCGCGCCCCTCGCCGTGGGGCAGGAAAACGACGAGCTAGCTCGACTCTGCAGCCGCCCGCTTGTTACAGTCCTACGTACGACTCTGGGCACCTGGAGAACGATCCGGCGATCTAGAAAAAGAAAGAGAGCGAGAAAAGTCGATGTGTAGCTGGACGCGTGGAACGATAGCGCTGGGACTCGGGGGCCGATCGTAGTAGTAGTAGCCACTCGAGCTTCGCAAAGGAAACAACAAACTTTTTTCATACGATCGCTATACCGTTGGAATCACGGCTCGAGCTTTTCTGCAGAACGGCGACGACGAGACTTTTCATTACGTGTCTCGAGGATTTTCTTTTTACTAGCTTTGGCCATCGTCGTTTCTCTTATTATTATCCTATTCATCTTCGAGCGATTATCCTCTTCAACTTTTTCGTTGTTTGCGAGCTTCAAAGGTTTACACACAAAAAAAATGAGCCTCGAAACGTTTACACGATCGACGCTTTGGCATGTACAAAAAAAAAGCTCCTCGTACTAGTTTTTACAGATGCGACGCAGCGGTGTATAGCGTGCAGCAGCATCTCCAGCCAGCTAAGTTCCCCGGCGCAGCGAAGAATTAGCTCGAGCTGTGCTGCACGGCACACACGCTCGCTCGCTCCTTCCGAGTAACTGGGTACAAGGTACAAAAAAAAGAAAGGAAAAGAAAGCTCGCGTTCGGTCGGGTAAATTAAGATCTTCCTCGTAGCAGCAGCGCACGTAGTATAAGATGCTTCGCGCAGGCATTCCCTTTAAAACTGTTCATAGCTCGTGTGTGTGTCCGTCCGTTAAAGTCGAGCTTTTCTGTTTTTATTTAGTCGCGCAGGTACTTGATGGGCACTCGGCTAAGTGGTCGACGAGCGGAGCAGCAGCAGCGGGTGCTTAATGTTGCACGATATAGTCTGGTGCGGCCGCGCGTACCGTACTGTACCGCACCACATCTCTTTCTTAGCTCTTGCGGAAGAACAAGAAGAAGAAGCAGCTCCGAGCCGAGGAGGGTGAGTAACGGATAGTACCCCCGCTGCTGCTGCTGCTGTTCGTAAACAGCCGAAAAGCACGCGACGACGCCCTTGTTTGTGTATATTATGTACCTTGCAAGTGTATGTATAACGGTACGTATAATAGCTCTCCTCCGTCGAGGCTGAGACGGGCCAACTCTGCTGCTGCTGCTGCACATTTGGGCCACTTCCTCTCTTGTGTATTATACTTAGGAGGATATAAGCGAGGGAACTTAACTCCGAAAGCTCGCGAGCATGATTCAAACGGGCCTAAAAGCGCGCGAAGCTTTTATATGTATATAAACGCACGATGGCGAGCCAGACCGAGATATGCGCCGCGCCTATATATAGGTGTGTGTACGAGAAGGAAGAAGAATAAGAAGGAGCTGAGGAAAAAAAAGAGCAACGCTCCGAGCCATAGTAATTTTCCCAAGAATTTCCAAGTTCGGGATACCGAAAAGTTTGGTATAGGTACACCGTTTTAACGAAGTCTGAATGAAAGGTACCTCGGCGAAAACTGGGCGGCGGTAAACTTTCGCTCTCTCTCTCTCTCTCCCTTATGTGCGCGTCTGAAAATCGCGATAATAGCGCGCCGCCGCCGCCGTTTATACTGTATAATAATATCGCTGCGGGTGATTCGAGGAAAAAAAATTAGAGAGCCTCCGGTAAAAGAGAGCGTCTTTTCGAGCGCTCAAAGCTCCCGTATGAGCTGAGCTTTTTGCAAGCTCTATCATACAGTTTATACAGAGCGCCCGAGTAACGAATATGTTGTAAAATCGGTTATCGCGTATATGGTAAAAACGTTGATTTTCATTGGGCAGCAGCTTTTTTACTGATTGTATTTATTTATCGCAAAAAAGAGAGAGGTGTGTAATTGAGATATATATATATATTTTTTTCAAATATTTATATTGTCAATACGCTTTACGGCTATTAATTTAATTGAATTCGAAAGTTTCATCAGTAACATTGTACACGTAAAAGATAGACATATACAAACAATATGCCGGTCGGATGAATTTTTCCTTTTAGCCCGGGTCCGAACAGCGGCGGCACGAGCTCTGCGCGCTGCGGTCGTACGGTTTTTCAAAGTTGCACACATTTTCATCAAGCAAAATGGAAAGTAAGCGCGCATCATACGTAGCACGAAATATTTTTATTTTTCATTAAATTTGAGGGTAGGGATATCGGTTGTAAATGTGCTTGATCGCAATTGATATTAACAACACGAAATCCGTACGATATTCCCATGGTTCGTAGGAAATATTTATGTCGATTCCGACTCTAACTTTGACGCGTGAAACGAGACGCCGCGTAGCGACGAGATCGCTCGACTATTAATCGAAAACAATCCTCGGAGATCGACATCGATCTCCCGAATAATAATAATAATAATAATAATACGGCACTGGTCGCGCGTTTCCTTTGTAAAACTGGATACGTCCGAAAAATTCGATTCTTTCGCCGATGAACGTAACTCGAACGCGCGGCCGATATGCACGCGAGTACCTGCATCTTTTCATTTATTTAGGAGTTGCGCGTTCACAATTCACTCGTTACATGCATACGTATCGCGAGCGAAACTCTGCCGCGCCCATTTCATACATTATAATTGTTGCTCCGTAACGGGCCGAAAGTAGGTTGTATTTGTATTATTCAAGCCGCGCGGCCAATCGTAGAAACTGGCCTGGAAGCGTTAACCCTTTGCACCACCGCTTTAATTACGTATGTATGGCTATAAACACTCTCGCGATAACTGCTGTATTTATATGCAACGGACACACACACACACACACAATACACGTGTATAGCATATTTATATTATAGGGAACGAGTTGCGGGGTACATATAACTGCAAAAACGAAGGAACAAAAAATATAATACGACACAGGTATTCGAACTGAATAATTTCTTGTCTCGAGCTCTCTTTCGGGTTTTCGTTCTCTCTTTCTCTCTCTCTGTGTCGGTCGTCGGTACACACACACAGTCGCATGCCTCCGCACATACCCAAGTACTCGCGGCGTCGTCGGTCGCGCGGCACACTACAGAGTACAGAAAGAGAGAGAGAACGAGGTATATATATTATACTACGGCCACGAGGGAGTACAGAGTCTCGGCTCGGCCGAAACACACGTATACACGCACACGTACGTAACGTATAAGGTACATTGAGAAGAAAACGCAAAAGTTCACTTTAGATCTTTTAGGGTCAAAGGCGCGCGCGCTGCGCATGGTGGAGCCGAGCGAGCGAGCGAGAAGGCGTGTGCTCTCTCTCGTGCTGCCAGGCTCTTTAGGCTCTTTTGCTCTTTCATCCTCTTTTCTCTCTCTCTTTCTCTCTCTCTCTTTTGGAGCACGCAGCTTCGTACGCGTCGCGCTTATACGTATATATATAAACGTATACGTGTGCTGCTGCTGCGAGTGAACATTGTACGAGTGCAGCGAAGCGGCGTATAGAGGGGCTTACAATATGTATGGGCCTTGGTTTTCTCTCTCTCTCTCACTCACTCACTCACTCGTCAGCTCTCTTTATATACGTATGTACCTCTACATATATATATACCATTGCTATTACGATCGAAAGTCGCGAGTCAGCTTGCGAGCTTGCGCGCGAGTCGAGCTTTGATAAGTGCGGAGCTCGCAGCTGGCGCAAGTCGCACACACGTACGTATAGAGAGCCAACTTTGATAAGATAGCCCCATTTACTCTTGGGATTCGCCCGATTGATTATCTTTCCTCGTTGGCGCGAGTTCATAATGTAACGCGGAGCTCTTCTCGACCACTTGGCACATCCTTGTATACATACATACCTGTCGCTTTTGGCCCTGCCCGTTATATATATACGATCTATCGATCGGAGCTCATCTCCAAACCCACGTGTGTGCGTGCGTGTGTGCGTGCGCGCACACCAACTATAAATTGCCACGAGAAGCTTCGTGCTTCGCGCAAATTCTCAAGCTCTGCTCCGGTATATACGAAACGAGACGTCTCGACTGCTTAACTTAGACGAGTATAACACAGAGAGATGCTATACGTGTGTGCGTATATTACGTTCGTTCGCGCAACCAGAGCTTGTAACTACACACCGCCGCCCCCGCGCAGTGTTGGGCGCAAATCGCTCGCATATATGCAACCTGTATGTGTGTGTATACCTACGCCGCGCGTGGCTCCTAACGTGATTATACATAATTACGGCTTGCCAGCTAATGGAGCCTATACGTACGTATACAGACCTCTTCCGGCTTATGTATATGCCCGAGCAGAGAAGGGTGAGATCCATCCTGAGTGCATCACCGCCACCACCTTTATACCCCCTTGCTACCTTCTCTATCCCGTTGGATATGTAAAACTTGCGGCGCTTTAATGCGCGTGTTTCACCGCGTGTAATGGCTCGAGGAAACATACGATACGTTGTTAAAATTATTTACGTCAAAATGAACGTAGAATAATGGAGATAGTTGACGAAGTATAAGTCAATACGGTGCTCTGACTTATTATACAATTTATTTTACTTTGCCACTTGCAGATTTACAGGTAAAAGTGCTCGCCATCTAGCGGTGAGAGCTGAGCTATATTTTGATTGGACTCTCACGGATTATTCTGAGCAATGAAGGAAAAAACAAAATTTGTATTAAAACGTTAATTTTCGATGAAAATGTTCAAGTTTGAGTACATAATTAGATCTATCTATGTTCACTGTCTGCTTTAAAAATAATATTAATGATTGATGCTTCATGAGTTTAGGTAAAACAAGAAATCAGTATCGATGAATTAGTTTTCAAAGACGATCTCACATAAAAGTACTTTGAATAAAATTTAGTATCGATTAATTTTATTGGAATTTTTAATTTTCCGTTTAAACTGCATTAAATTTACGTTAAATTAAATATTGTCGACGCCCTAGGTCTGGTGTAGAGTTGCAATAGAGTAAAAGGTACAATTTGACAAAAATCTCTTCGGATGCAAAGTAAATCAATTATAAAACTTGAATCTCTGTTCAACTTGAAGTACTCTTAATTTATATTATTGAAAAATGCTGAAGATACCCATTTTAATCAGTTCCTTTTTTTCCAAAGAGTGTAAATAGCAAACGATGAAGTGTTTCATAAAATAATCAGCCGTATAGAAGTAATCCAAGTGTCGTAAAATTATCGTATGTTTGAGTTTCAGCTCGGATCTTAAACTTTCTAGAATTTCTAATGTCGAATTTATTGAAAAATAAAATCACTAAAACTATAGCTTAATTGTTGATCAAATATGTGATACTTATTTACGAGTGTCTGACGTTCAATGATCGGTGCCGTAAGAGAAAAGAAAACAATAATATTGTTTATGTAATACCTTGTGTATCAGCTGTAGAAAATAAAAGAAAAGAATATCTCCATGATTTATTATGTCGAGTAAAATTACTTGTTAAATCTTTTGCTCGCCGGTTCAAAGTCCATTTGGCCCAGGAGATGCTGTAAATTATCGGGTTAACAATGAAATAAATGGACTCTGAGGAATTTGACATCTTTTTTTTGGAATGCGTCAATTTATTGAATAAATCACAAAAGAATCGTACGTGTACGATTCGAAAACAATATTTTTACAACGAAGGATCGATCGCGCGACACATTTAACAAATGGCACTTCTAGTCAAATTACGTGTACAAAAAGTCACCGCGCGAGTGGATCGGCAAGTTTACGATCTCGGGAGTGTCAGCAACTTTGCTCGCGCAAAATCGTGCGTGTGGGCATTTGACGATACCCACAACGGCACCTCGTTTCATCCCCGGATCTCGAAGTGCATTAACGATCGGAAAATCATTAACACACTCGGCCGATAATGATCGGTGACAAAAATTATCGGCGTTTTAAACTTTCTCGCGTTGGGATCACTGTTGGAACGATCTGGTTCGCAGCCCAGACGTGTCCACGACGTATATATGGTATAAAAATCACTCGCTTACACAGACGATGGTCTCTTTCTCGTCGATGTCGTTGTTTCAATTGATATAAAAGAAGCACCATTATGTACAATTGGTCGTCGGATCGGCGTCGCGTCGTCGTAAAAATTTTCAACCCCGCGCTCGGCGGCGATCATCTTTCACTCACAATCCCCTCTGGTCCCGACTGACGTGATTGCCCTCGTCGTCGAAGTAGATGTAGTCGTTGTCCGAGTTGGACTCGGAGTCGGAGTCGCTGCTGCTGTCCGTGAACTCGATGTCGGACTCGTCGTCGGTCAGCTCGGGCCAGCCCATCAGATGGCCCCAGAGCTTCCACATGCGACGGCGTCGGGCGCGTGCCTCGGCCTCGCGCCGCAGCTCGGCCTGCTCGCGGGCGTCCTGGGTCCTGACGAACTCCAGCTGGGCCGCGCGACCGAACCAGCCGTACTCTTGCAACGTCAGCAGGACCTCCTTGATCACGGGCACACACACTAGTTTAATCGTGAAGATGCATCCCGCGTACGCGCATCCCTCCCAGAACCCTATGAACAAATCCCAACAAAGACCCATAATTGCCGAGGTAAGACCGTACTGGCCCCGTCAAGAAAGAAAGGAAGAAGGAAGAATTCGAGAGGGCGTCGGCTCGTGATTTATGATCGATCGCGAACGAATTTGGTCGAGGGATTTGATTTTGGGCTAATCGCCATCTAGGGATACTGGATGAACTAGTGAAAAGTAGCTCGTATAATGAGCGATTTATTTAACCGATTTTATTTTGTTGATCGACATGAAAAAAAGTTAGCCATATTCACTTCTGCGATCTTTCTTGTCTTTTTGACGTAACATTCGAATCGTTAAGAAAAGTTTTCAACGGGCAGGGATCGCGAGAAAAAAGGGCATCGAATGAAAAATGTGTACGGAAGTGATTTTTCTTCTGACGCAACACAATATTTTTTTCAGATTTCTTGTATTGTACATTTGTAAAATTTGAGAGTACATAAAATGCAATAGTTACGTACTCAATCTCCGAGTGCGAGAAAAAATTATACAGTTCTCTCATCTGTTTACGAGAAAAAAAAACTTCGAGGACAAAGTAAATCTAACTTTCTCTTCCTTTCTGTAAAGATATCTTCGCTAATTTTTTCACAAAAACTATTTAAAATCACGCATGAGGAAAAATGTACAGTAGTAACGGCCGTTTTTGGCGTATTTAATTTTGGTTTTTTTGACTCCGGACTTCTTCTCGGACGCTATGTACGATCGTTTTGCATAATTACTCGGCCGAGCTCGATCGAGTGCATTGGACATAATCTATAGGAGTACGGGTGTGCGTAAAATCGCGACACAATAATTCATATAATGAAGTATTTTAAAAATACACAGGACTCGTTCGCTTTTTCTTCTTCTTTAGAAAAACTATTTACAGTTTTTTCGAGTCTTGGAACTTTGTCTGGATCAGATGTTAAATCATCGTCGAGGAAAAATTTCGTTCAAGTTTCAATTTGGCCAACGAGAAAATCATTCGAGATTGTTCGAGAAAATTCAGTTGAAATTTTAGACAGCAAAATATTATTATCATCTGACTCGAAACGTACATCGTACTATATTTCATGCTTGTTGACATTTTACGTCGAATGTAAACAAGAAGCTACTCGCAGCTGATCGAAGTTTGACAATTATAGCATCGTAATAGCAAATCCAATTGGAAAATGAAAGAAATTCGAAAGGCGAAAGTTGAAAAATAAATAAATAAAGGGACCTTCTCAAATTTTTTGAGAATTTTTCATAATGGTTTTGGTTGACAAAGGGCGTAAACCATGCGTGTTTATGTATACCCAGTATACGTTTGATAGAATTCTTTAATCTTCAAACGTAAAAATCCGCCTCATTGAGGCCTTCCGTACACGAAATGGCCGCGCGCAGCGGCGATGACCACATGAGTGGTGATGATATGTCGGAATATCTGATATGGAAATAGAAACGCAAAGTGAGCCTGAAATAGTAAAAAATCAAAACAACAATAAAAATGAAAATAAACGTAGAAAAAGAAAAAATGAAGATGACCCTAAAGATAAAAAGGTCATAGTGAAAGCTCCTAAGAATGCGCGTTAAAATATTTCTATTTTAGCTTTACTTTATTTTACAGCTGTATGAATTGGGAATATTGGGATGCCGTGAATTTTTCACGGTCTCGTAAATGGGGAAAGGATGGGAATTGTTATATTGTATAAAAATTTCTTATGCTGTGTCAATAAGAATAAAACGGCAATAGAGGCGGTGCCAAAGTCCACATTTATTAAAAAGTATGCGATGAGTGGAAGTGCACAATCATACACTTCTCGTCACCCAGTCGACGTTTCGCCGGACACTTTTTCGGCCTCTTCAGGACTTCAGCACTGCCTTTATTGCCGTTTTACTCTTATTGACATATACCTAAAAAGGCGTAACGATTTTATCATGAGTTCTTATGCTGTATTCTATAGATTAAAGTTTAGCAGTATTGGACTTCATAGTGTCTAAAAGCTGTCGATCAAATTTACAAATAAATAAGTGCTACTATTTGAATTTTACCCAGTCCTCCATTTTGAAACTTGTGGAATTCCGGCGTTCCAGCGGACAGAATTCGATTGGGTTTAGTGTACACTTCGGCTCATGTGGCGGGGCGCTTCGTATATTGATCACTGCGCATGCAATGTACTTTCTAATACTCGGTCCAAAAACGTTTCTACTTGAACATATGATGCGGTCATTAGTCTGTATAAATCATTGCAGCAGTGAACATCGCCTTCCTTTTAGAGTGACTCATCAGTTTGCGTTGCTCGGTACATCAACCACGTGTTCAGTATTCGAATCAAAATTCATCGTTGCAAAAAAAATTGATAAACGATCATCTATAAAAATGGCAACTAAAGGCAACAATCAACCAATAAATTCATTTCATCGTTTTTTAAAGAGTATGCTAGAAGATACAGAAGACGTTGTCGATAGACGAAATCGACTTTGCAACCTTCTGGTCTCGCCGGAGGACCATCGCAGAGTTTTAATGGAGACGATGAACGACAAAAGCCTATTCCCCAGTGTAACGGATACACATTACTTCGTAAAGTACGGATTGGAGCCTTGGCTCGGCGGCCGCGCCTGTGCGAGTGCGGCGACTTTTACAGCTTCTGCGATCGCAGAGAGCCGGTCGACGAGATCGTCGACGCGCTACTGCGGAAGGGCGCTGACATCGAGGCTCGCGACCTGCACGGAGATACGCCGTTGCAACTGGCTCTGAGTCGTTTCGACGCGAGCTTGGCCAAATGCCTCTTGAAGTCGGGCGCGAGTCTCGACAATCTGGAGCCGCACCGATTGTTCGGTCGGCATGATTTCGACACGATCGAGTCGATCAACTATCCTTTGACTCTGAACGTCATCGAGGCGATGGAAGTGTTGCGTACGGCCGAGCTCAGATTGGACTTGGATGCCCGGCTCGGGATGATAAAGTGTTGGATACGAGTTCGGGGAGACGACGTCGATTTGGAAGAGCACGAAAAATTGGCGTCCACCGTCGCTGCATTTCTTGGAGCACAGTCCCATGAATCTCATAGTAAAAAGACACGTGGCGAACATTTTGATAAGACCGTACTTGGAGCTGGTAGTAGCCGATCTTTTTATGACCGATCATTGCAAATTAAATCTTCCGTATCTCGCTTGCCTAAAAATTGCCGAATACACGAGCGACGAGGATTTGTTCCGTTTTTGCGAGCATGCGAATGAAAGCGATCCGAAACAACGACCGTTGCCAGTGGGACAATCTTGTCAAACGGACGAAGAGAATATTAGTGCATCGCCAGTGCTAAAAAGACAATGACTGAATGATTGAAGAAAATATTGAATGAACGTTAGTGAAATTCCACGTCAGCTGGCCCACCGACGAGTCCAAAAATAAGAGCCACCTAGAATATCGACTGAGGGCTTAAAATTTTCGTAAAGTCAAGGGCTTTCGAAATTCACGTGGCCTTTTTCCTGAAACCAAGCCCCCCACCCCCCCTATGGCTGCTAAAAGCCCGTGGGACAACTTTTTGCATTGTTCATCTTTTAATAAAACCCGCATAGTGTGGCCGACTGATTTCATATATGCCAATTGATTTTTTATTTATCGAATTTCTCAAAATCATCTCCAAAAAATTCTGAAAAAATTTGAGAATGTTCCTCGATCAATTCTAAGACTTTTTTGTTCAGTGAACTTTTTCTTCAAACTCAATAGTATTCGAGTAAAAACATACTTATCACTTTTGTACTTTTGTGAAAGATCGTGTTAAAAATATTGAAAGTATTTAAAAAAATTTGATTGTACAATTGACGTGATCAAAAAAGATAACGACGGAATGAACGCTCTTCAGTGGTCAATAGCAAACGCGTTCCCAAAAGTATTGACTTTCTTTTTAAAAAATAATGATAAAATAATTTCTAACGTCGTGCCATCATCTCAAATTGTTTTTAAAACTCTGGTATCAAAGTCTTTTTTTTTTGGAGGAACATAAAATTTCGGTTCTAGCAGCCTTTCTTTCCATAATTAAAACATTAAAAAAGTACAGATATTGTGTGTCGGAGGCCGAAGTCCATCAAATAGGCTTATTTTTTTTGAACAAACTTGAACTCTGTACCATTCAAATTGAAAAAAACTTTTCTAGAAAAGCTAGAAAAATAATTTTAAATTGTATTGGATTAACTTTAGAAATGGTTTTCAAATGTTCACCACGACTTATTTTAGAGTATTTTAATAATAAACTATGTGAAAAAATAGGTAAATGCAATAAGTTTTGGTGCACACTACCAAATAATGAAAAGAAAATATTAGTCGATTATATTGTGCGTTTAAGAATTGTAAAAATGTACGATTAAAGTAATTACTTACTGTATACTTATTTATATACGTATTTTTAATTATAAATCGAATTGAATTAGTCAATTAGAATTAAATTGTACATAAGCAAAGATAAAACAAAAAAAAAACATACAGAATTTTAATCTACGATTTTTTTTCTCCCGTTCCCTCTCTCTTTTACTCGGAATAAAAAAATAACACAGAACAAGGACTCAAACATATCGTTACTACCACAGACGGCTTATTTCAACTGCATTTATCGTATTCTTCGGGTTTCCTGACTTTTTTAATCGCGATTTCTACAGGGTGGTATTCTACGTGAGACTCCTGCAGGGCTCCAGAAATTTTTAACTCTTTTCTTCTTTCGGTCAAGACATCGCTACCGATGGGAGAGAAAAAAAATTAATCGCCAGTGCTCGTGAATAAAGAACGCGATGCTCCGACGCGAGCGAAGAAAAAATTACTTACTTAACGAATTTATAACATGAAGATCGACAGACGCGAAATATTGTATATGCGTGTGCATAAGTAGGAGCGTGAAGTCGATGCAGTACAGCCAGTGCAATTGGTATAATTTAGTTAATATACTGTGCGATATCTCGCTCGGCGCAGCTGAGAGAGAGAAGCCACTCGGCCTCGATTCTCATTTCTCTCTCTTACTGTCTACTACTCTGTATTACACAGCACGTGTTTTTCCGCGTGTGTATACAATTCTCCTACTTGATTTTTTTCTCTCTCTCTCTTTCTCTCTCTGCAGCTCTCTTGCCACTCGGCTTGTGTGTGTGTATATACCCAGTATACACGACGGCGAACCCTCTCCGCGGGCTCTCTTTCTCTCGATCGCAGCGATGCGAGAGCGAGGCGCGCACGCCCCCCCTGCCCCCCGCCTTTTTTCCCCCCAGTTATTGATGCAGCGAAAAATTGCATTTTTAATGAGAAGATGAGAGAAAAAAAAACGGAGAGAAAAAGTCGAGAAAAGGGAGAACGGTATATAGTGTACAAGGGTAGTAGCGGCAACAGCAACAGCGGCCGGGAGATGCGGTGGTGGTGGTGGTGGTGGTGCAGCGGTTCGCGCGCACTATGGTATATACATATATAACGCAGCAAAAACGAGGAAACTAACGTCGTCCGGGGGAGGCAAAGAATATTCTCTCTCTCTCCCTCTCGCTCTGGCGTTTGATTATTGTACTGTCCGCAGTGTATATGGAGCAACTGCGAGAGGTATGAGGTACAAGGTAAAGCACATAGTTGTGCAGCAGAGAGAGAGAGGAGGGCGGGGGTGGCGCGCGGATATAGTTGCAGCAACAGCAGCATCTGCTGCTGCTCGCCACTTCTTCTCTCTCTCTGTATTTCGCGTGGTGCTTCGTAATTACACTCTCCGCTGCAGTCTCGAGCTTTATATATATATATACCGGACTAACGGCGTGTGCAGCGTGTGCAGAGAGAGAGAGAGAGCAATACCCACCCGCCGATACGCGTATACGTATGGGTAAGGCTCAGAATTTTTTAAATAAACCTGCGCTCGTATGTCACCGATCTTGACGCGCTTTTGGTATGTTATAGTACATGGTAAAAAAGACCCAAAACCAAAATTTTAGACCCCCTCCCCCCTCCTACCCCCCACTTCCGGTATAAACGTCCATTTTCTATCTATATTTTTTCTGAAGGCCTGAAGCAATTAAAAAATCTGAAAAAATTCACAAAAATACTTTTCAACAATCCAAACAACCTTGAATTTTTTCAGATTTTTTGAGTGCTTCAGGCCTTCAGAAAAAATTATTGAAAATTTTGAAAATTCATATACGGCGCTACGATGCAATACAAAGCCCGATCTTTTTTTCCACTTATTTTTGACATCAAAATACATAACCTCAAATTTTTTCAGATTTTTTCATACAGAGCGCTGGCGGTTTTGAGCCGAAAAACGCCCTTTTTTTACGAAAATAATTTTTTTAGGGCGATATGAAGCTTTAAAAAATCTGGAAAAATTTTTTTCTTGTTTTTCAGGTCAAAATACATAACCTTGAATTTTTTCAAATTTTTTAATTGAAGGCGATAGCATCTATGGCTAAAAAACGCTATTTTTATGAAAAACGGTTCCTGGAACCCAGAGGTTCCGGTAAAAAAATTTGAAAAAATTTTTTTCGAATTCCTTGTCAAATTTTAATAAATTTTGACCGTCGCAAAATTTCGATTGGAGCTTCCTAGCTCATTCTAGAGCATAACAAAGATTCGAGCGAAATTCTGAAGACATTCATCACAATTACATTATTTTTCAAATTTCTTCAGAATTTCGCTCGAATCTTTGTTATGCTCTAGAATGAGCTAGGAAGCTCCAATCGAAATTTTGCGACGGTCAAAATTTATTAAAATTTGACAAGGAATTCGAAAAAAATTTTTTCAAATTTTTTTACCGGAACCTCTGGGTTCCAGGAACCGTTTTTCATAAAAATAGCGTTTTTTAGCCATAGATGCTATCGCCTTCAATTAAAAAATTTGAAAAAATTCAAGGTTATGTATTTTGACCTGAAAAACAAGAAAAAAATTTTTCCAGATTTTTTAAAGCTTCATATCGCCCTAAAAAAATTATTTTCGTAAAAAAAGGGCGTTTTTCGGCTAAAAACCGCCAGCGCTCTGTCTGAAAAAATCTGAAAAAATTTGAGGTTATGTATTTTGATGTCAAAAATAAGTGGAAAAAAAGATCGGGCTTTGTATTGCATCGTAGCGCCGTATATGAATTTTCAAAATTTTCAATAATTTTTTCTGAAGGCCTGAAGCACTCAAAAAATCTGAAAAAATTCAAGGTTGTTTGGATTGTTGAAAAGTATTTTTGTGAATTTTTTCAGATTTTTTAATTGCTTCAGGCCTTCAGAAAAAATATAGATAGAAAATGGACGTTTATACCGGAAGTGGGGGGTAGGAGGGGGGAGGGGGTCTAAAATTTTGGTTTTGGGTCTTTTTTACCATGTACTATAACATACCAAAAGCGCGTCAAGATCGGTGACATACGAGCGCAGGTTTATTTAAAAAATTCTGAGCCTTACCCGTATATATATATACGTATACAGTGGTGGCAGCGAATTGCGAGGCAGAGAGAAACAGAGAGGCGTACGATGGCGATATAGTCGCGCGCGAGTCTCGAGTCTCTCGATTCGTTTCTCTACTCTATATATACGTGTATAGCGGGGGATGCAGCAAACTGCTGCTGCACTGCTTTAAACTTGCTGCCGGAGTGTATACGTGTGTGTACGTATATAGATATAGATATGGGAGCCGGGCGCGCGAGCAAGCTTGGCAACTTACTTTTGTAATATAAAGCTGCCGCAGAGCAACGACGACGACGACGACGACGACGACGCGAGAGTTCGCGTATTTGCATTACACGCGTACATCGGCTGCTGCTGCTGCTGCACATTGCGATACATATAGTGGTACATAATATACAGTGTACCACTGCGCACTCTCTTTCAGCCGCGAGCTATATATAAATATGATATAATAACCAACGCTGCTGCTGCTGGCCAAGCGGTGTGTGTCTTTTATATTGCGTTATAATGTATGCATCTACGAAGCATAAGAGTCCGAGTCCGCGCGAGGCAAGTTCGAATGAATCTTTGTTGCTGTATACCACCGCTTCTGCTGCTGCTGATGATGCTGAGCTCTTGCGCTCGTAACTTCAAGAAAAAGAACACATCGATCATATTATACTATGTGTGTCACATAAGCCATGATCGATTTATACTAATAGGAAATCTTTTTGCTACGTGCGGATTTGCGATACGCCATCTGCTGATAGAGTGAGAAAGTTCGCAATCAAAATGTTGACAAGTCTTCGCGCTTGAATTTCAATTTTTTTGATGGATTTCGAGCAAGTTTTATTGGAACGTAATTTGTTTATATACTTGAATTTACATTTTTTATTTGGGTTATGTTTCTTCATTTTCAATAATTTCAACTATATTAAATTTAGTTAATTTATTTATTTATTTATTTTTAATGTAAACGTATTTTTCAATTTAGTATCTCGTAGATACCTTTACGACTGAGCATAAATTTTGGTATTAAGTGACGAAAAAGGTGACGAAATTTTCAATTCAATTTTTTTTTCCTAGACACTTTTCGAATACCCAGTTTGACTTCGAAAGAAAGGGGAAAAAGTGTGTCAGTAGTGTGGCAATTTTTTTTCAATTCCGAATCAACCTCGAATAATCATCCCCCGATGCTCTCTGCGCTCGTATTTTTTTTTTCTTTTTGTATCATACACGATCCCCACACTGTACGTACGCGCGTGTGGGTGAAAGAGCGTACGCCGCCGCCGCGCGAAAAGAGGGATCCGAACGATGCCAACTCCGGTAGGTAGTTACACACGTATACATATAAGCACATATGTATATACGCATCGTGCGTTTTGTAATACGGAGAGGGGTGCAGATCGTGTCGCAATCGAAACGATCTGCTCCAGAGAACTGCAGCCTAGCCGATGTATGTATGTATGTATGTATGTAACGCGGCGACGACGGCAATAATGGGAGCGAGAGCTGTAACGAGCCATATCTATAATACGCGCGATGCGTCGGATATGCGCGCACACTCGTCTGCTGGTGCATCCTTGTGCCCTCTATACAATGGCAGCAGCAGTAGTAGTAGCGGTGGTAGTGGCGCAGTGGCGTGCGTTACTACACGCGGCTATTCGTTAATTAAGCAGCTTGATTGATAATTCAATAAGCCACTCTCTCTCTCTACTCCTGGCACTTCAATGAGTGCGCTTACACACACTCTCTCTCTCTCTCTCTCCCCTTCGCAGCTACAGGTATATACATAATGTATAGGTACGATCGTCCCGGTATACCCCTGCAAACATAGTATTATATATTATACAGAGTACGATATAAGCGCCACTTTGGAGCCGTTGTTCCTTAAGCACTCGGCCGGGCTAGCTTAATACCTATATACGCGATGTATACATTCTGCCAGACGTCGTGGTCGTCGTCGTCGCGCAATAGCACGCGGTTTTTACAGAGCAGCCGCTCGACTCAGCGATTGTCCCCCCTCAAGGTCCAGCTGTTTTTCTTTTCATAGCGTTTGGTCGATTGTATATACGACTCTATTTATAAGGTAATAACGCTATAGACTATACGTGATTAGTTTGTGTAAGTGTGTAAGTGGAGCATTGTCGCACTACTGCTATGCTGCGTTAGATTGGCATAAAGCCTCGACCGAACGGCGTGTGGTTTTGAATCTCCCCCTTTCATACCCCCCACACACTGGCCGCTTTAGCGCATACACGCACGAGAGAAAGCAGTGGCAGTACTCGTCGCGCGAGATTGCCGCTCTGCTACTACTATGCTACTCGTACTGCACTGCATCGACGCGCGGGAGCCTGCAGAAAGGGGTAGAGAGAGCCCCCTAAAACGCATCCACGTGGGCGCCGGCTCGATTATATAGTCGATATAGGCTTTTCGCTGCAGGGATATTATACGTATACGTGTATACGCGGCCCGTCCGGGTGGCGGCTTTTGCGGTCTGCACCTGTCTCGAGAGCAGCAGCAGCAGCAGCAGCAGAGCTAGTGCACGCTGCATACTACGCTTTATGGCCTGCCTGCCTGCCCCCCCTGATGCTTGCAGTCGATGCTGCGGGTCTCGTTTACGAGTATACGAGTGCTCGCGGCTAATCGAGCCGATCTGCGATTTAATCGGCGACGATTTCTCCGTCGGTTTTCCGCTTGCCTTTATAATATGTACTTCGTTGCACGAGGTAAATACGTATAAAATAATCGTCAATCGAAGGCAGTATACAATCCATCATGTATACGTCGCGTCGCGTGCAAGGCGTGCGCGTAGGCGCTTATTTATATACGTGTATTATATATAGCTGGAGCCAGCCAGCCAGCCAGCCAGCCACGCGCGCCGCGGCGGCGGGGGGCCTCTTGTGGCCTCGTCGTGTCAGCCTGACACGAGCGGGGGTATAGCTCAGTGGTAGAGCATTCGACTGCAGATCGAGAGGTCCCCGGTTCAAACCCGGGTGCCCCCTCATCCTCTTTTTGGGCCTGGCGAGCGCTGTATGTATATATAGTCACCGGAGAAGCTCGCTCGTGCCGCATATAAATGCTACTTCGTAACGGCTCTCTTCTCTTCTCTCTCTCTCTCTCTCTCTCTCGCTCTTTTCTACTCTGCTCCATTTTTCCGGTGCTTTATCCCCGTGAGATCGTCGTTAGTCGTTACTTGCCTCCTGCCTGCCTGCCTTGCCTGGTGTTTATTGAATGAGCTAATGCCTATAGCCGCTGCTAAGTCCGCATCTGGCCCCTGTTGATGTGAGATTATATTTTTAGCTAGAATTTTTACTTCGATTTCTCTTTTCTTTTTTCTTTTGCTTCAATTACTCGGAGCTTCAATTAATCCTATTAGATGTATGCTACACCACCCGCGTCTTAGGTATAATATTCAAAGGAAAATTACAGCTGTTAGAAATATGAAGTATAGCAAACAACATAAGAAGCAGATTTATATCTTTCTGGAAACACCATGCACAGCTTTGTTACTGCTGGATTAAAATTCTCTAAATGTATTTCTTACAATACCACCAAAAGAAGGAAATATGATTTCGAGGTCTTGGACAGCTTCTTTTCAAAGTGTATGGAAATGATTCTTTTGAAACTTCACGAACGAAAAAACCAAATGAAGTTATAATTCTATTTTGACACAATATGAAGAAATATTACTTTATTTTATACAGTTATTCATCGCCACTATTTTGTTAAAAAAAGTGGTTGGGATAAGTCTGTAAAAATTCCTTAAATTACTTCTGCTCCCATGATTACCTCTGGTCAAATTTATATTTTGAGTTTTCCACCGCAACACTTATAAAAAAATTTTTTTTTTACCTCAAAATTAACATTACCAATCGAAAGAAGAGGAAAAAATCGATCGATTTACGTGTTTAAATTATTTTTTCAGCATTTTTTTAGCGAGTCGAAAACACATAGGCAGGAAAACAGGTCCGCGCGCGCCGTCTCGCGCTATTCATCTCGATATCTTTAATAGTTCTTATCATTTCTCCATCCTGGAAAACATCGTTTTCGATAGATTTTTGCCTCCTCTTTCGATTGGTGTGGTTTAAATTGAAATCGGAGGATACATTTTTTGGATAAATCGACTTAAACATTCAAGTCGAGTTTTAACCTCAAAATCAATTTTTAAGAATTTTTTAAGCTACACCACTAGAAAGAGGAGGAAAAAATCTATCGATCTATGTGTTTGGATTTTTTTTCTGACTCTTGGTAAACGTTTCCGAGTGAGCTAAACATACGACACTTTCAGCCAAAAATGCCGTAATCGCGCGGAGTGGCCGAGTTATACTGGACGCGCTCATATATTAAACTACAAATAAATTTTTTATGGGATATATTTTTGTCGTTGGACATTAATTTTAAAATCGAAGACTAATAATGTGCAGAAAAAAATTGAAACATTTCATCACTTTTTTGATAATTAGTTTAAAACTTTACCCAGACTTTTCGTGTGATCCCCCCTACTTTTTTGATTCTACGTCGCCTCATACAGGTATAAGTATTTGAGAAGTGTGAAAGACATCTTCAGTATGTTCAAACTCGTGAAATAGAACGGAGCATATCAGTTTTAAAGTAAAAATTTAGTGGCAAAAATTTAGTGTCAAAAATTTAGTGTCAAAAATTTAGTGTCAAAAATTTAGTGTCAAAAATTTAGTGTCATGACCGGGTAAGAATAAGTGATATTTTGATTACTAGTAATTTGTTACGCTCATTGCATTTCGGTTGGTTGGTGTTTTTCTTCTTTATCACTGTCGAAATCATTTTTCATATAATTTCAAAAATTTTAAGGAACTTTTTTGCTTTAGATGTAGAATATAAAAAAATTTAGGTTACTTTCAATTTTCACGCTTACTTTTCCAGTATCACGACCTAACTTTTCATTTCTTGTAAGTAGGTTGAAACCGATCTAACGAAATTAAATGAAAAAATTGTATTTTCAATGCTCTCTTCAGAGAATTAAAAAAATTTAAATTATGGTGTATAAATTATGATGTGAAAACATGTTAACAATAGAATTACAATTAACAAATCTTATCATTCAAAAAGTCTTAAGAGCTGCTAAAATCAAGTTATTAAAACCAAAAAATGCCCTTGAATGTAAATTTTTTATTATTGTTGGAGTATTTGATAAACTCTCAGTTATCGCTGAACAAGAGTTTGGTAAAAATTAGTGAAATTGGCAATATTAGGGCTTTGGTGATACTAATGAACATTGTGCATTCAGAATCAATGTCTTTCTTGGAAAGTAAATTGAATTAATTTAATTTTTAAGTGTTCTAGATAAAACATAGAAACTCTTAATTGTTATCAAATATGGTACAATTGTTAAAGTTAGAGTGAAAGAAGCATTAAGTGAAATTACAGTGAATTAGATTTTGGCGCATAAATTTATTTTTCATTTTAATTACTTATTTGATTGAGGAAATTAAATATATTATCGGTTTAATGTTATGATAATATATTCGCAAAAAAATATTTTGTTGAGTATGATGAAATAAATTGAATATAATGAAAAAAATATTTAGTTTAAACAATTAAATATTCTTCAAAATAAACTAATTTTCATTCAATATTTATCGTAATTATCATAATTATTTTTTCGTTCAACCGTCAATGCGTTTAGGACATATAGGCCAGGGATTATAGCTAAAAAAGAGGAATTTTTGAGTAAAAAAATTCCTGCAATCTAACCCGGTAGATGTATAAAGTATTGAAAATGTTGCATTGTGGTGAAAATGTACCAAACAAATATTGTTTACAACAAAATGGCGTCCGTAAAACTGGAAAAATAAGCAAAAAAAGTGTTTTTTTCGGTTTTCAACGAAACGTGGCGGACTAAACGTTGTGAGTGCAAAGGAAAAGTTGTAGGTAATCGGAAGACCTTTGTGAAAACTGCCTCCTCGCACGCGGAGTTACCCCCACTTCTCTCGAGCCGCGCTCGACTAGGTGCAAATATTCGCAAACGCTCGAATTACGAATCACTTTTTCATCTGGTACAATGCATTTTGGAGATAGGAAATATTCATGGCACTTGTAGAGAAAGACTTGGAGGTTCTAAAACCATTGTTTAAATTAAGATTAATTATTCTTCTGGGCAAGAATGAGCTCCGAGAAAACATGAAAAAAAGTGAAATTAAATTTTGAATGAGCGATTACGAGAAAACTATAAGTCTTGGAGATTTGAATTTTTTTCTGTGTTTTGAAGATGATTCAAAGTACTTTCTCGTGAAATCTTAATTCTGTACGATAAAAAGTAAGGGAGATATGACTTTTCGAAAAATCATGGCTTTTCTTGCGGTTTTTCGTGAATATCTCAATGAAAATTAGGATTTTTTAATCGCTAGACGCGTCATTTTAAAGGTCTTCCGATTACCTACAACTTTCCCTTTGCACTCACAACGTTTAGTACGCCACGTTTCGTTGAAAACCGAAAAAAACACTTTTTTGCTTATTTTTCCAGTTTTACGGACGCCATGTTGTTGTAAACAATATTTGTTTGGTACATTTTCACCGCAATGCAACATTTTCAATGCTTTATACATCTACCGGGTTAGATTGCAGGAATTTTCTTACTTACCAAAAAATCTCTATTCCCCGGCCTAATATGTATGTATGTGATAATTTGAGGCGAGTTTAAAAATATTCTTAATAGTAACCGAAAAATTTCTCTTGTTAAAACCAATTTTAAACTTTGCGCAGAGCTTTATCAAAGAAGTTAAATATCATTAGTTTCTGATGTTGCATGTTTTTAATTATATAGATTTCATTGAAATAATCAAATATTTATTCGTTTTTTTATTAAATATTAAATTATTCTAGTTTCGGTCCCTTACCTAGATGGCGCATTTCCCACGCACTTAAGTGGCAAAAAAGTATTCGAGATAACTATATAAGATAGAAATATCCGTAGTGATAGTATCCGATTGAATACTGTGATGTCATCCGAGCGTTAGAATAGGTAGAAATTAATTTATATATACCACAGTTACTAAGATTGTTCAATAATTATGTATTAAACTGATTAACATACAACATACATACGATGTGATCATATGATAACTTCAACTAAATATTTAATTAATTTAATTAATTTCTATCCCCTCTACAGTCGGAACGAAAAACAATTTGCTTTCAATTATACCACACTATGTTCAAGACATCACTTCAAATTATTTCTTAATAATTTATTAGATTCACTAGTATATTTTAATCAACACGACCAAATATTTTTTCGCGGCGTCAAATTAATTAATCGAATCTAATACATATTTATTTGAATTAATGAAGTATATTTTTGCATTCAAAAAAATATTATATTCGATCCAGTAAATATTTGTTTAAAGTAATGAAATTATATTCTTAATTCAACCATAGATTCGTTTGAAACAATTAATTTATTCTGCAATTCAATGAAATATTTAGTTGCTTGAATTGGATAATTATTTAATTTACTTAGATATTTATTTGAATCAACTAAATTATTTAACTGAAACAATTGCATATTTTTCTTTGATTCAAATAAATTTTTAATGAGCAACCCACAATTAAATTATTTCATTGAATTAACTAAAAATTCATTGATTCAATTAAACTTTTTTCTCAGTGAAATGTCATCTTACCTATCCGTCAGCTTTTGATATTGAACTTTTAAATTAGAAAATCTATAAAACTTCATTTTAAAATGTTTTTTTAACCCATTAAGTCCTGGACGGACAATTTTTCGATACTTCTTTGAGGCATTATAATTTTATTGAAAATGGGGTTTGAAAAAATTGCGAGTCAGCATATTCTACGCAAAATGTAATGAACTTTTCTAATCCAGTGTTAGATTTTTAATATAACCAGCCGGTTAAAAGTTATGGATGGTTTTATCCATAAAAACGTGGTTTCAAAAAAAAAAAAATTTTTTTCTTTTCAAATTTTCACATGGAAATCGTTGAAGTCCTGGCGTCTCGGGTGCAAATAAAGCCTCCATGGACTCTAAACTAAAAGTTATCGTGGTTTGGATTGGAGAAAATAAAGTTTGAGAAAACAAAATGGTGGTTAGAACACCAAAATTTGTTAAAAAACATCTAGAATTTTTAACTAGAAAAAGAAGGGCTCAAGGAAAAAATTTTACTGATGAAAATGTTCTTAGAATTGATCAAAGAATACGCAAGAATTTTTTTTAGATTTTTTTGAATTTTTTTGAATTTTTGAAAATTGAAAATTTTAGACAAAATTATAACGCCTCAAAAAAGTATCGAAAAAGTGACCGTCCCGGACTTAATGAGTTCAGTAGTCTATATCAAAATATCAGGAAATTTTTCATCATAGGTATAGTTTAGTTTACCTCTTTTTTACCCGATGTAGGATTGAATGGTGTACATTTGTAACAATTTTTAATGTGTTCATCAATCTTGTTTCTTATTACTGGAAATTTTAGAAACAAGTAGCTCCCCTTCAGACAGCTGAATTATAACTTTAATCAAAATCGAATCGAAATCGGGGACCTTAAATATGATTGCCGTTGCAGTGTTTTATTTGTTTATGCATTAAAAAGCACTTTTATTCACTTTATATGCATTTTTCTGAAATTATAAGAATTTGATTAAATTTGACGGGCTTTTTTTTAATAATCTGTCGGGAACCTTAAATATGATTGTCGTTGCATTTTTTATTTCGTTTATGCATTAAAATGCAATTTTATGCTGTTTCAATGCATTTTTTTTGTAATTTATTAGAATTAGATCAAATCTGATGGGAATTTTTTTTATAAACCGTTTAAAAGCTTAAATATGATTCTTGTCACAAAAAATGCACTTTTATGCAGTTTTCGTACAAATATCGCGTCCTCGATGTCTAAACTAAAAGTTAGAGGGGTTCCGATTCGAAAAATTAAGGTTCTCAGCCAAAATCAAAAATGAAACCGGACGTTCAAAAATTTTTAACTCGCTAACCAGCAACTTTACAAGAAAAAGTTATGGAACAAAAAGTTTTTAGAATTGATCAAAGAACACTCTTGATTTTTTTCAGAATTTTTGGAACCATTTTTGGATTTTTGGAAAAATTGTCATATCCAAAAATCCAAAAATCGCTCCGAAAATTCTGAAAAAAAATTCACACGTATTCTTTGATCAATTCTAAACACTTTTTGTTCTATAAAATTTTTTCCTCAAGTCCTTCATTTTCGAGTTGAAAATTCTAGAAGTTTTTTTTCATTTTTTCGCGTTCTGACCACCATTTTGTTTGTTTAAACGGATCGGAACCCCTCTAACTTTTAGTTCAGACGTCAAGGACGCGATATTTGTACGAAAACCATGAGATTTTAAATGCTTTCCGTTTGGAAAATCAAAAAATGAAAAATTTTTTTTCAAAATCCCGGTTTTTTTTTTGATAAAATCAACCATAACTTTTGACTCGATTATTTTTTCGGAAATCTGAGCTCGGATTTTAAAAGGGCATTAAATTTTACATCAGAACAGGCTATCCGCATATTTTTTTGACCCCTTTTTCATCAAAAATACAGCGACCGAAATAAGTGTCAAAAAAACGTCCTCTTGGGACTTGATGGGTTAATGTTCTCAGCGTAGTGTATAGGGAGGGATTTACAAATAATATTATTACATTTATTACTTTTAAAATGCACACATTGATTTATTTTCGATTTAAAGTCTTTGCTTAACAATAATTCTTGGCTTACTGCTTATGGTGACACCCAGAGTTCTTCGACGGCGTTGGTACTTCATTTTGTTTAGGCTGCTACTGTACAGTTGAAAGCGCTCTCGCTGCTGCAGAGTTGAAAGCTGTACTTCAATGAATTGGTAGGCCCAAGGCCTGCTGATCGGCAGTACTTTTTGATGATCCTCTAGCTTCAACAGTTAGCCGATATTGAGATGAATTATTTCTCACCGCACTCCAATTCACTTGCAAAAACTTGAAATTTTTAGTTGATGAATATAAATTTCTTTCGCGCGGAGCTTCGCCCTTGTTAACCGTTACAATTCGTCTGACCCCTTCTTTAGCTCAGGAGCTTCTTTATATACTCTCAGTTTTTCATACTTTTTTGTCAATATGTTTTCAATAGACTTTCACCCCTTGCTTACTGAAAAGCAGAGGAAAGCGCATATCAGTAATTCGCCGAATTTTATTGCTTAATTGTTGTGTCTGAGACCTGTTATTGTACATGTTGGTCGACGCATAGTCATGCCCTTCAACAATTTCCATTGTAGTCATACTTTTCCACACGTGCCATTATACGTTTAATTTTGTACACCAATACCATACAGTACTTCATTCGTGCGCTCACTCACACAGTGCCGCGACTGCTTATACATGTGAGCACTCATACTGCGGCGCTCTCGCTTGTTCGTGTAAGCACACACACTGTTGTTCTCGCTTATGCGTGTAGGCACACACACTGTGGTGCGCTCGCTTATACATGTTTTCTTTCATACTGCTACGTTCTTATCTGAACGTAGTACTGTACTATCTTATATACTACTTTCAACGCTTGTCATCATTGAACGGCATGAATTTATATGCTAATAATTATACGAGGCATTTAGTTTTAAAGAATGATCTATGGATCATTACAATGCGCTGCTTGGCTCGAGAAAAACAAATAATCTCGAGACAGGCTAAAATTTAGCCTGACAGTGCAATATAGTGGCCGCGAATCTATGCGGCAATGACTTGTCAATGGGCCATCCAAACTTCGTGTTCGTACTCCGAGGTTGTCGTGCACGAATCAAGCGCAAAAGTCGAGGTGATGAAGCATTTTACTTCGAAAATTACGAATATGTTGTCTTCGATCGCTGTCGGAGCACCTGGAACTCAGGTCGGCAGTCGTCTACGTCCTCTACGAGACTTTTACTTAAAAATGAACGGAAATAGTTCGTTTGCAGTCGACACGATTTTTTCCGGCCTTGAAAAGTCTTTGCTTATTCATAGATTCATGTAAAATTTCATGTTCAAACAAAAAAGAACGTAAAAATTTGGGCGAAAAATCAACTTTAAGAATTTTTTTGAGACTGTTGCGGGAAAAAACTCGAGATATAAATATGATCATGGTGATTATGAATGTAGAAGTACCTTAGGGAATTTTTATAGATTTTCCCAAACACTTTTCTAAACGAAATAGCAGCCATGAAGTAAAATGTTAAAAAAAAACCAATCTCAATTTTTATCTCGAAAACCATTGAATTTATGAAAAATAGTTTATAGAACATAAAAAGTCTTAGAATTGGTTGATGAACAATCTCAAATTTTTTCAGAATTTTTGGAGCGCGATTTTCCGATTTCCTGAAAATTTGTCGAGACCAATTTCCCAAAATCATATCAAAAAATTCTGAAAATATTTGGGAATCTTCTTTGATTAATTCGAAAATTTTTTTGTACTAGAAACTTTTCTCTAAACTCAATGGTTTTCGAGCAAAAAATTATACATTCTCACCCGTACATGCATTTTCTTGCACGATGACATATGCATGAACAGTTTTCTTTATGGTTGCCATTTTGTTAAAAAAAGTGGGCGGCAAATGAACAGAAAAAATCCAGAAAATTTTTTGACAGTACTAAAATTTAAGATTTTTTATGAAAAATCCAAAGGTATGTTTTAGTATGCACTTTAAAATTATTTTAATGCAGAAAAATACGACTTTATTCCAAAAAACCATATTAAAAATTGAAAAATGAAAACATTTATTCGTTTCTTCAAGAAAATGGCTCAGTATAAACAATCATGAAAAAAACTGCACGCACCTTTCTGATAGGTTTTTTAAGCGCTGTTTTTAGATTTTCAAAATTCGCAAGTTTTGCTGCGATACATCTGTTTTTGTACGATTCATTTTTGTAGCTTTAAATTCTGCTTTACTGGTTTTCAGTGGATAGATCTAGCTCAGAATTATTGAATTTTATTACATTGAATGTTTATTACATGACATTGATGATTAACACTGGTGTGTTCCCTTAATCGCTGAATTCTGAAAGATAATAAGACTTTGCATGGAAATGCATGTTCTTATAGTTATCTAATTTTTTGAATCTTATCTCAATCGGAAAACAAAATGCTCGTTGAGTGACCTCTGAAACATAATATTAAGAGCTAAAATTTTTGGGAATATGTATTCGTGTACGTATGAAATGTGTTAAGTGAACCAATTAATTATTAGTTAAATTAAAATTTAATAAATTTCCACAATTGGCAAAACGTGAAAAATGTAAATTATTATGTTTAAGGAATATATCAATAAATCAAACAAAAATTTGAATATTTGTGTATCCTATATTTTCACAATTTTTAGAAATTTGAATCTCATTTATAAAAAGGTTAATTCCTATACTTGATCTACATTTTTCAAGGAGCTGTATTGTCAAGTAAGAAAAATTTGGACACAGCTTGCGTGTGTCTTTCAACGCGCAAAACTGTGACGCAATGTCTGTTAAAAAATTCAAGTTACAATGTGAACGATTTATTCCTGAATCATCCGTAGTTTAGCCAATGATTTCGGATAAATAGATAAATAATAGTTTTTTTTTTTTGGGCGATTACATTTGAAGGAAAATATATAAAAATTTGTGTAATAAAGGTACAATGATACATTTAAAAAAATACTAAGCACTTGTAAAATCAGTTTGAAACCGATGAGACATCTGCGGAGTAGGTGAATGTGGCTGCTAGTCTTTTGTGAGCAATATTGGTGGATGATCTTCGATGGGCACGATTATATTTGCTGATGGTTGGCACACCTTCTAATCATCGGAGTCATACTTTATATTGAGTTCGGTGGTAAACCTTCACTGAAATTGAAATTTAATATTGGAGTAAAAAATTATTTTAATTATTTTCCAAATATTTACTCACATTATTTCAATTGATGTACGTTGTATAAACAGTATTTCAGCTTCCTCGATCGAAATACCTTCCAAATATGATCTGATTGTTTCCAAAAGATTATTCTCAACAAATGGTTCCGAAAGATTATTCCAAAAAAATGGTTCGCCTCGAAAAAATTTTTTAATACCCACGACGGTTTTATCGTCGGGTATATTTTCTTGTCGAAAACGACACAAATCATAATATGCCTCGATCACTTTTCGTTCGTCGCAACGATATATTTTTTCATATTCTTCATTATCTTCATCAGGATACAGTACATATTCAACGCAAGCGACCTTCAATATGGCATGATTTCTACAATAAAGAGGCTCTTCTCTCAAATCTTTAATTGTAAAAGCAATTATCCTATCTTTAAATTCATTCAATAGTTCAGATGTAATGGGATCAATGTCGACATATCTTCTATCTGAAGCACGTAACATATCACTTAAAACTCTTTCATCTTCTAAATTTTCTTCTTTAATGTCATTGGTAATTATGTAATCGCTTAATCTGATAAGAACGCCAGCATTGATATCTTCATATAAATAACACGGATTGTCTACATCTAGAAACATTTTTTTCGTTGCCTTAAATACTCTGATAACGATGAAAGAATGTGTTTGAAACTATTCGCTAATTGATGAATAATATAACTATTTTATTTAGAATGTACTAATTTATATTACAATCTGATCGTGAAATAACGACTGAGCATAATCGCGCTTCTATCAGTACTGACAGTTACACAAACGTACAATTAGCCTAATGTCAACATCGTATTCCCGCGCTCATAAACTTAAATTGACAAATACAAATACGCAAAAATATACTTTCAAAATTGGTCCGGATGTCTCATCAACAGATCGAAAATTTGAGTCGGCAAAGTCTCCGCACACTCTTAATATTTTATATGAATACAATTCGCAATAAAATTATCGCAACTTTATTGAATTGTCGTCAATTTTCAAATGGCTATATCTCCTTCATTTTTATCGAGAAGATTTTGTTGAGGACTCAAAATCCTCAGAAAAGTACCTTTTTTTAAATTTTCTTCTTTTCCAAAGAGTTTGAAAATGACATTTAGTGTTAATAAAATATTGATTTTCCTAAAATGTTTCGTATTTTGGTAGGTCAATTAAGTTGTGCACAATTATTTTAAATTCTGTCCTGCAAAGTTGAAAAAGAGTAATTTTCTAATCATTTTGAAACAGTCAGGCCAATTCCACTATATAGTATTATAAAAAAAGTAATATTATTGGGATTTTAGAGTTTGGTTAGGAGAGTTAATAAGTCTTAATATGAACATATTTTACAATAAGAAAAATTTTAATTATTTTAAATTGTATAGCCATTTAAAATATCATCTGAAAACACCATCTTGTCTACTTAAATGTAAAACTCTAAATTACGAAAGTTTTACATTAGAAATGAAATGAAATTTTTCATTTTACACCGTTCAAATTAAAATGAATTGATGAAAATTGAAATAAATTGTTAATGTCAAATGAAAGAAAGTTTTACATTGTAGTTACGATTTTTATCGCTAATTTGCGTTGTTTAAATTCATACATATATTCGTTTAGATTGAACTGAAAATATATGATGTTGTTTTTGCGAGTATCTTAAAATCATGCGAGATAGTCAGTAATGGAAATTTACGAGCCATCTCCATGGACAAATCATAATTGTACTTGCAAATAGATTTTCAAAAAATTTAAAAATTTTGAACGCCACAATCAATCTAACCAAGCAAATGATTTTAGATGGTATCGATGGATTTTTGAAGTTTAAAGACGTGTTTAAAAAAGAGCAAAATCGGTCAACCACAAAATATATTTCAAACTCTGTTTTGAGAGTAGAAATGATTTTATCAATTTCTTACTTATTTTTTACTGGGAAATCGAACGCTGTAGTCAGTTTTTACCTAAGAGAAGGATTTCATTGAAAAAAAACGCACATATTTGATATTTTTTTTCACAATGTTCATTTTCGAGCGGGCGGCAAATGAACAGAAAAAATCCAGAAAATTTTTTGACAGTACTAAAATTTAAGATTTTTTATGAAAAATCCAAAGGTATGTTTTAGTATGCACTTTAAAATTATTTTAATGCAGAAAAATACGACTTTATTCCAAAAAACCATATTAAAAATTGAAAAATGAAAACATTTATTCGTTTCTTCAAGAAAATGGCTCAGTATAAACAATCATGAAAAAAACTGCACGCACCTTTCTGATAGGTTTTTTAAGCGCTGTTTTTAGATTTTCAAAATTCGCAAGTTTTGCTGCGATACATCTGTTTTTGTACGATTCATTTTTGTAGCTTTAAATTCTGCTTTACTGGTTTTCAGTGGATAGATCTAGCTCAGAATTATTGAATTTTATTACATTGAATGTTTATTACATGACATTGATGATTAACACTGGTGTGTTCCCTTAATCGCTGAATTCTGAAAGATAATAAGACTTTGCATGGAAATGCATGTTCTTATAGTTATCCAATTTTTTCAATCTTATCTCAATCGGAAAACAAAATGCTCGTTGAGTGACCTCTGAAACTTAATATTAAGAGCTGAAATTTTTTGGAATACGTATGAGTTAATTTTAAACTTTGTATTAAAATACAAATTAAAATTTTAATAATATATTTTGATGTGAAACATCTATATTCGCGTTTGGTGTCAGGGGTAAACCCGTAAAAACTGAGCGTCCGTCCGTCCGTCCGTCCGTCCGAGCGAGCGCAACTTTGGTAGTAGATGTGCCTATACAGCGTCGGTTTGCGCTACGCGCTGTGATTGGCTGCCGCGCCAGCTACAGAACTGCTTTCTGCTGCTGCCTGCTGCCGAGACTCGACGGGCGTATGCCTGTGTTTACGTATACGCACGAGGCAACGTAACAGCATAAGCAACAGCAGTCGGCTCAGCTCACGGGATTGACTGCGTTGAGATATCTTTCTCTCTCTTGCTTATGCGTATCGCTAATACATATAATACGTACATATGTGTTGTCTATGCATGTACGTCGCGAGACTATGCACTATCATGCACGTTGTCAAATCTGATACTTATTACTGCATGTATGTATACGTGTCTATGAGTGTGTGTCTTCTTAAGGAAAGTCGAAATTTTTATCATGTTATATTAAGATACAACGAACGATAATAGCTCAATGTACTAATTTGATTAATAAAACAAATTGAAAATTGAAAAAATTAAAAAAAATCAGCTGTTTATGAACAGCTGCAAGATGTGAAACATCTTTATCAATCAATTAAAGAAAATTGAAGAATTTAAAAGTAATCGAACAAGTAAAAGTCGAAACAAAAAAATAAGTAAAAAACAAGTAAAAAAAATCAAATTGAAAATTGAAAAAAACCAGCTGTTTATGAACAGCTGCAAGATGTGAAACATCTTACTATTAATTTAAGAAAATTAAAGAATTCAAAAGTAATCGAACAAGTAAAAGTCGAAACAAAAAAAGAAGTAAAAAATTAAAAACAAATTAAAACTTGAAAAATCAAGAAAAAATCAATTTAATACAAAAATCTAAAATCAAACCAGTAAAAAGTAAGAAAACAAAAAAAACAAAAAACATGAATCAAAAAAACGAGAAAATCAGATGTTTCACATCTGGTGCATTATCAATGAGTGCTTACTCTTCAAATCGTTCCCTCTCATTGAGTTAAGTAATCAGAGTAGTTTCTCCAGCTTTAGCGCACCAGATGTGAAACATCGATGCTTGTGTTGGGATTTTCTGACTTTTCTTTTTCTTGATTTTTTTTTTTTATTCTGCTAACATTTTCTGGTAAAACTACGAAATTACTTTAGATCAGCAACATTGATGGTTTTTCTTCATGTTCTATTTTTATAGTTTAATTATTCTAAATAGTTCTTATAATTTACTCATTAAATGTGTATGTTGTACTGTTTATTGTATATAATGATAATTATCATCAGTGTTAGTGTATCGCTGCTGCTTATGCGTAAAAACACAGTGAAACACGCTGTGAAAAAAAACTTTTTTATAAAATTCCGTGTAAAAAAGCACTCCTCGCTAAATAACGCCGTGACGAAGAACACGCCTTATTGATATGCTGTGAAAAAATATCTCGTCGAAAATATCTTGGTCTTTCATAGGTGTTTGTCTTTATTACGTATTTCATCAAGGTGAGTTTTTACTCATAAACAGCGACGGTATATCAATTGAAAAGTTCAGATCAAGCAGACCCAGGTCACCAGAAAAGAAAGATTCCCGCTTTTTAGGTGCAACTGCAACAAAAACTTTCTCATTTTTTCATTACATTGTTTAGACATATTCACTGCTTCTTTGTAGTTGCAGTGTTTTGGAAGAATTGACGATTCTCAGCAATTGATGATAAACTTTTAGTAAACGCAGGTACATTGATTTTCTTCTAAAATATTTTGACCAAAGATGTATCTGTTTTTAAAAAATATTTATAAAAAGAGCAGCAATGCCTGGACCGTCTTTGTTTACCATGATAAGTAATTAAATGCTGTGATGTGGTGAACCTTTAGCAAGCTCATGTACATTCACTTTTTTCTGAAATATATTGGCTAAATACATATTCGTTTTTAAGAGCATCAATGCTTGGATTTTCTTTGGTAATCGTGATTTATGAATAAATGATGTGCTCAGTCAGATTTTAGAGAAATTAGTGCTACTCAGGCGAACGTTATATAGAAACGTTATCTTAACTCATGTATTTCAAGTTGTCAGTAATCATCTAAGTATGATGAACTTTTGGTGCATCTAAATCTACTATCTAAACTTGAATTCAAATTAACGCTTTGTTCAGGAATTTTTTTGCTTTTTTTTGTAAGAGTAATTTTTTGGAAAAATTGATAATTTATCGCAATCGATGGTGAACCTTTAGCAAGTGCAGATATATTGATTTTCCTCTGAAATATCTTGGCCAAAGATGCATAAAAAACAAAAGTTGTTGAAAAGGCAGCAAAGCCTGGTATCTTCTTTTTTATCTTGTGGATCTTGTATTCTAATAATTTAAACAAGATCTGTGACTATAATTATAATAGTATAAAGTATATTGAAGGTTATTAACCCATTAACGACCAAACTGCTTGATTTTTTTATTGGTTTTCGCAGCGATTTTTTTTGTAGTTTGAGGCCTTCAAAAAGTTTCGTATGAACCTATTTCGATGTAAAATTTAATGCCCTTTCAGAAACTGAGCTCAAAATTTCGATTCTTTGGGTGATAAAAAAGTTATGGCTACTTATACGAAAAAAAACGTAAAATTTTTTGCAAAAAATCAAGTTGTTGATTTTTTTTCACCATGTTACCGTTAGGGAATCACGATATAAATATGATCAGGGGTGATCACGACTATCAAGATATCTCAGAGAATTTTTATGGAATTTTCTAACCAGTACTTCAAACAAAAAATAACTTATATTCACATAAAGCATAACTGATTTTTACTCGAAAACTACTGAATTTAGAGAAAAAGTGTACAAAACCAAAGTTTGAAAAGGAGTTAAAAAATTCCATAAAAATTTTCTGAGATACCTTGATCGTAGTGATCACCCCTGATCGTATTTACATCGTGATTCTCTAATGGTAACATGGTGAAAAAAAATCAAAAACTTGATTTTTTGCAAAAAATTTTACGTTTTTTTTCGTGTAAGTAGTCATAATTTTTTTATTACGCAAATAATCGAAATTTTGAGCTCAGTTTCTGAAAGGACATTAAATTTTACATCGAAATAGGTCCATACGAAACTTTTTAGAGGCCTCCAACTACAAAAAAAATCGCTGCGGAAAATAACAAAAAAATCAAGCAGTTTGGTCGTTAATGGGTTAAGTACATAAAACTTGATTATACGGGTGTAGCGTGAAGTATGGTAAGCCATAAAAGTATTTTCAAACGATATTTTGAGATTTTAAAAAGGAACTTCACTAAATTTATAATTTCTTAGTGCTATATAAAACGCCCCGGTGTACCTAGAGCTTTGAAAATTTTTTTCAGAATAGTTTTTGGGTCATATTATTGAACAAAAATTGTTTCCAAGCGGTGCCCTCATCCCAAGACTCAGAATCCTTGATTCAATAATGGGAACTAGATTTTTACTAAATTCAGTTTTGAAAATTAAAATGAATAATGGGGGAGAACCGTTTAATATTTCTCCACCCAAATTGAGAGGGATGAAGCTTTTGAGTAAAGGAATCGATTCCCATATCGCAAATCGCCTAGAAATGGATTAAGTAAAATAACTTTTTTGTCAGAGATTTATCGAATTTCACGGAAGAGTTAGTTTATATTATAAATAACGTTTTTTTCGTCATTATATGAAAATAAAAATAAAATTTTTTTTTTAAATGAAATTTTTTGAATAAATAATTTTTTTCTGTTAATAAATTTTTTTTTTAATCAATTTAAAAAAAAATGTTGGTTTTCAAATAAAATAATGTTTTTAATAAAAAATTTAATTAGTTAACAAAATGATAAATTAATAAGAAAAAAAAAAAAAAGTGTTTATTATAATCGAATACTTAAAATAGATATGAAAATAAGAAAAAAAAATTGAAATGTTTTCAACCCTCATTTCTGAAGGCACCTTTCATCCCTTATCGTGAGCCCCATGTTTTTTCTTTTTTCCAGGTGACAATATTCAATAAAATTCATATCCCGTACGTGTGCCAAGAGAAAATTTCTATTTATTTTTTTTGTCGAAAAACTAAAAGTTTCAGAGAATTCCCCATATACATATACTAGGGGGGCGAGCCCCCCTGCGCGCTTCGCGCGCCAACCCCCCTCGTTTACAATTTCATATGAGTATATGTTTAATAAGATAAAATTTTATATAATACTTCCATTGTACAGACGTTCTCATCCAGTTGAAAGATTAGCATTACACTTAGAAAATAAACAAAATTTAATTTTCCCTGAAAATGAAGAAGTATTGATGTCGGTTTACCAGCGTTACGTAAATGTGTTATTACGTAATCGAAAATTAATTTTTGATCTAAATTCATTTTTTTGTATCTAAGAAGATATTCATTTTTATAAAATTCCAGTTGACTATTTAAATCTTCTTCATCAACAAGAGTTTTTAAAAAATCCAGATTCGGTGCTGGTAAACCGACATCAATACAGCTTAAATTTTCAAATTCTAAAATATCATTTATTTCTTTCAAAGCTCTGTTTTCATGATTATCTTTAAAACCTTCCAAAAAATATTTTTTATAAGTTTGCCAAACGTCTCGAATCATTGGTATATTGTTAATAATTATAAACCAAGGGAAAAATTTTCTAAGTTGTTTCGGCATCATTATTAAACAAGCTTCGTCAATATTTTTTTTATTTCTAGATCGCTATCTACTAATCCCATTGCAATCGCCGTTTCTCTAAATGTATCGTATTTAATACCCTTATAAGTTCTTAAATCGTCGAATGATTTGCAGCCTTTAGCTTTGTGTAAAATTAATTTTAAATAAAACCGTTCAACATCTTTTGGCACAACACTAACTATTCTTCCCAATGTATTTGAAAATTGTGATCTCCGTTCCCAAATTCAAAATTTTTTATTGTACTTATAGTCTTGTAAATTATTTACGTACGTGAATTTTCTAGCATGAACATCATTTTTATTTAAATCAAACCACGCTGTTAAAGTAGTACCAGGCTTTTTGGCTGCTTCTACTTCTTCATTTTCAGGGAAAATTAAATTTTGTTTAATTTCTAAGTGTAATGCTAATCTTTCAACTGGATGAGAACGTCTGTACAATGGAAGAAACCAAAATAACCAAATTAACCATAATAATTTTTGGTTCTTGTACAAAAAATCAAAGTAACCATAATTATCACATTTATGACCCTATTATTTAAATTATTTTTGTACCAAATGAACGAAAGGTCACGTGACGTAATTATGTGATCGTCGCGTGATCGAAAGTTCAAAGTCACGTAATGTTAACGTATAGAAAGGTCAGTCACTTGATGATCGCGTTATAGAAAGGTCAGAGTCACGTGATGATCATGTGATGATCGAAAGGGGTCAAGGATCAAAGTCACCATAATAATCACCACCTGATCAAAAGGTCAAGGTGTCGTGATAATCACGTGATCAAAAAGTCAAATTCAAATATTTCGATCGAAAGGTCAAAGGTTCAAATGGTCAACATGGCAAAAGGTTACATGACCTCATTACGTGATCATCATGTGCCTCTGATCTTTCGATCACGTGGTGATCACGTTATGACGCATCGCATGATGAACGAATTATAACGCTCAAGGTTACGTTATCATCAAGCGGTTCGTTACTTAACGTAACGTTACTTAAGCACGTAATCGTCACGTGAACGAAAGGTTAAAATCACGTAATCAAAAAACCAAAATAACCATAATTATCACATTTATGACCCTATTATTTAAATTATTCTTGTACCAAAACGCGCAAGGTTACACTATAATAAAATGTTTAAAATGGCGAAAGGTAAAGAGGTCACGTGACGTAATCACGTGATCGTCACGTGATCGAAAGGTCAAAGTGACATAATCAAAAGGTCTGTCACTTGATGACATCGTTATAGAAAGGTCACATGACCTTTTGATCACGTGATCATCAAGTGATGACGTCATATGATCATTCGACCGAATCACGTGATCATCACGTGATGACGTCATGTGACTTTTCGACCGAATCACGTGATCATCGCGTAATGACGTCATATGACCATTCCACCGAATGGCGGCGATAATGACGTCATATGACCATTCCACCGAATGGCGGCGATAATGACGTCATATGACCATTCCACCGAATGGCGGCGATATTATCTTATAATATAGAGAGATATATGGGCTAAGCCATAGTTAGCGTGATGGTCAAAAAAAAATTTTTTCTCAAATTATGTACTTTTAAAGAGTACATTGAAAAGTGAAAATCCTGAAAGTTTCAGCTTTCTAGGTCCGACCGTATTGGATTTTCAGGGTCTTAAAGTTGAATTTTCTTTTTTTGCCCATATTCTGCTTGCAATTCTGATTTTCTGGGGTTAATATGAAAAAATTGTTGAATAATGGTTTTTAATGTAAAATTTGACGTAGAATTCAAATTTGTACTTAAAAATCATATTATGAAGTGGAGTCTCCATAAAAATGGTATTTTCCTACATTAATCATATAACTGTACTAAAATAAATGTGTTCGTATCCTTCGATTAGGCCCATCATATAAAATGTTCATCGATATATCAAAATACAACTTCTGATAAATTTTGGTTATCGGCAGACAAACAGAATTCATCATTGAGCTTCTAATGAGTGAAAAAACGTGGTTTTTCTCTAATTTTCCTTGATTTTCGACTCCTATCGTCGATCACCGACGAGAAATCCGACGGCGACCTTGGATTTGACCTTGAACAATACCTCTTGGCTACAGCGAACCAAAATTGATTTTTTGTACGGTGACCCCCATTTTTTATTGCAAAAATGAAAAGAACGAAAAATTTTACGTTAGATTATGTATTTTGTTTTTTTTTTCAAGGTCATTTTAAGGTCTCTATAGACTCAAATGGAAACCCTATTTACACTCGGTAACAAAATTATCTATCTTGGGCTAGATTTATCGTATCAACACGCTTATTTTTTTAATTTTTTGGAAATTTTGTCCTCTTTAAATCCATATATATTAAGATAAGCATTCTCGCATTAGGCAGACAACCGCTCGCACTATTCGAAATCAATGATTTTTAAAATTACTCATTAGTTAGTTCGTTACGGGGTAATTTTTAACATACCAATCGAAAGTTTGGAACTTTCTCTTTCAGAAAATATGTCTTTCATTAAGATGGTTGATCTAATGAATTAGTTATAAACAATAAAAGACCGCGTCCCATAAGAGCCCGTGTTAAAGCCATTTTTAAACTTGTTTATCTCGAAATTTTGATCGTCAACCACATGTTTTTTTTTGGAATCTCATTTTGAAGATCTAACCCAATTAATATTCAACGTTGTCTAAACGTTTTTTAAACGTTCAATTTGCAACCTTACGTTTGTATTTTATTTGAGCTTATGTTAGGCCCTAGGACCCTACCAATTTACCCAAAAGTATATTTTTACATGTACTATATGTAGGTATTTTTTTATTTCAATTTGGTTGGGGGCAATTTTGACCATCTTACCCGGCTAGGCCCTTTTATTATATATTTTAATAAATTCTGACCGTTTCAAGTTTTTGATTGAAACCTAATAGCTCAGTCTAGAATATCACAAACATAAATGCAAAATTTTGAAACCGTTACTGAAGACATTAAGGAAAGATAAAACTATTTTGATGCTCTAGATTGAGCTATAAGGCCTTAATCGAAAACTTGAATGGGTCAAAATGTATTAAAATTTGACAAGGAATTAAAAAAAAAATTTTTTTAATTTCGGAACCATCGGGTTCTAGGAACCTTTTTTGTTAAAAGTAGCATTTTCCGGATCTAACAGTTATCGCTTTCAATTTAAAAATCTGAAAAAATTTGAGGTTATGTATTTTGATGAAAAAAAACAAGAAACCACTCTTGTCAAACTTTTCGAGGCTCCGTATCGTCCTAAAAAAATTTGGTTCGTCAAAAAAAGGGATTTTCGATTCAAAAGGTTCGTTCACTTTTTCGAAAAAATTTGAAAAAATTTGAGGTTACTTTTTTTAATGAAATAAAAAAGCGAAAAATTTTTCGAAAAGGTTATTTAATCCTATCGCCATATCTGGACTTCTGAAATTTTCAATAGTTTTTTCTGAAGGCCTGAACCATTAAAAATATCTGAAAAAATTCAAAGTTGTTCGGATTGTTGAAAAGTACCTTCATGAGTTTTTTCAGATTTTTTAATTGCTTCAGGGTTTTAGAAAAAATATAGATAGAAAATGGACGTTTATAGGGGAGGGCGGGGGTAGGAGGAGGAGGGAGGGATGTCCGAAATTTTAGTTTCCTAATAGCACAATACGTTTTTATAACGTTACTGAAAGGTTAGATTGGAAACCTTGGAACGTTTCAGAAAAAAGTGTAAAAAACGTTTGTAGAACCTTCCAGAAACGTTTTAATGTCCACCCCTAAATTTCGTTTCTGAATGTATACGACGTAGTAGGAACGTTTAAAAAACGTTCTGCCTGGTAAACTAAGCGGGAAGTCCGATGTTATATTTAAACAAAATTTTTTACACTCTAATTTTTATAGATAATTCCGCGTGAAATACTTAGCTTAATTTTTCTTGCATTGCCGCGATGACCGCCAATTACTTATGTCTATCTGCCATACTACGATGCTCCGTTTACTCCCGATGATCAACGGTACAAGATGCCGAATTCCAAATGATGCGGTACCTCAGGTCGCCGATGTCATGAACACCGGTTGATGTGTTTGATCAGCAGTAAACTCATCGGACTAATCCGCCGACCTGGTTGGTAGTCGCGATGTCACCGACCAACACCGATGTACGTTGCTGATCCGCACTGTACGAATAGGCCCACCTTTTTCGATCTCCTTGCTGCTGTAGTTGTCGACCCTCGATAGCACTGCTCAACAAAATATAAAGATTTATAATTAATAAAAAAGATTAATTTTCGATAGGTTACTTCAGTCAATGAAAACAACATTTATTGATACTGCTTCGACTTGAATTTAGCTGATGCTAAGCGTCTTGAACATTGGCGTGATTATACTGACTAAATTCAAGTCGAAGCAGTATCAATAAATGTTGTTTTCATTGACTGAAGTAACCTATCGAAAATTAATCTTTTTTATTAATTATAAATCGTTATATTTTGTTGAGCAGTGCTATCGAGGGTCGACAACTACAGCGGCAAGGAGATCGAAAAAGGTGGGCCTATTCGTACAGTGCGGATCAGCAACGTACATCGGTGTTCGTCGGTGACATAAGTAATTGGCGGTTATCGCGGCAATGCAAGAAAAATTAAGCTAAGTATTTCACGCGGAATTATCTATAAAAATTAGCGTGTAAAAAATTTTGTTTAAATATAACATCGGATTTCCCGCTTAGTTTACCAGGCAGAACGTTTTTTAAACGTTCCTACTACGTCGTATACATTCAGAAACGAAATTTAGGGGTGGACATTAAAACGTTTCTGGAAGGTTCTACAAACGTTTTTTACACTTTTTTCTGAAACGTTCCAAGGTTTCCAATCTAACCTTTCAGTAACGTTATAAAAACATATTGTGCTATTAGGGTTGTGGCACTTTTTTATGATGTACTATATAACATACCAAAAGCGCGTCAAGATTGGTGACATACGTGCGGACGAAAATTTAAAAAAGTATTATTTTGACCCATATATTTTATATTATTTTATTAAAATTATTCATTTTAATATTACTGACCAAAGGGCTTTCTTTCAATATAACCTTTTTCTTTCTTTTATTTGTAGATTCTAATAAAAATTCATTAATCCCATATTCGAAAACAATATATCAAACTAGACTTTCGAAGAAGAAGAAAAAAATGTACATTTGAAAATTATTATTTATCTTAAAGTAATGTAAAAGAAAAAGAAAAATTATGAATTAAAAGCAGACAAGTTAGTTATTTAAGTATATAATTACAGATAAGTCAAGTGAACGGGTTCAATGATCTTTAGTATTTGTCTGTATTCTGTGAAAGATTTTCGTCGCTAAAATGAAAATTAAAAAATTCATTATAAAAAAAGAATCGAAAATTAAAGTATAAAGATTGTTGTTCTCAGGCCATGGAAATTTTTTATCGGAAACCTTTATTATGTCGACTATAGCGTAAACGATTGCTTTCTTTAAGGAAACACACCTGTGTTTATGCCTATGAATACAAAAGCATGAAAATATGTCTGTGGTTCCTATTATTATTAGAATTCATCAAGGATACATATATATTGACTTGTAATTTTTAAGTCCTTGTCAACATGATTTTGATAATATTTAATCAATATTTAATCAATGATCCTTTAGGTTTCAAAATTTTTATAATTAAATTCTTTTCCACTCAAGTGTAGCAAATTTTTTATTTAGTTATTTTTTTAATCTACTAATCTCCAAATTTCATATAGACCTATTTCGACGTACAAATTAATGCCCTTTTAGAAAGTCACTGTACTATATTTAAGACGAGAAGGAGAGATGATGTTTCGTTAAGTTAAATCTATCAAGTTCTTGGGTTATTTTGTATTCAATGAATCATGACCAATTACATAATATATCTATAAACATGATTCTATTATATTATATTATGTCTCAACATCTAAAATTGTTCAAAATTTAAATATTTCATAAATATGTCTTATAATATTCTTACTCCTCCAATATTTCTTAAAATTTCTTTGAAACAATCTGAGACCGAGCGAGCGTTAGCGAGCGAGGAACGACGCTAGTTCATATTACCTTACGATTTAAAATCAAGACTAAGCTAATAACATGAAATCAAAAACTTTGCTTTGTTTAGTGAATCGTCAATAAATAGACAGATTTTCAGCAAATTGTGTCTCAGTCCAAAATTAATTTAAAAATAAAAAATTTCTTATAAATATTATTTGACACATTAGTAAACGCAGGAACGTAGAATTTATTTTTTTTTTTTATACATCGTAGTGCCTAATATGACATCTCCAATTCTAATTCTACTAACAGTTAGTATAAAAATTGATCTTTTCAAACATTGGTTCAATCGGTTTTTTTTCATAAATAAATTTATTCCAACTAATTTAAACTTATTTTAAAATTAATAAATACATTTTTCGTGTAGATGTGAATGAACGTATAATATGACCATTCATTCCCAATTGAGAAATTTTGGTATCACCAAAAACCGTACATTCATACTCCGATTTTAGACAAAAGTTACAATTGATGTTCAAAATTCTCGGTTTGCACTGTTTTGATCTCATTGGATGTATCAAGCGTCGCGCGTCTTATTTAATTTGAGGACAAGTCAATACAAGGATTATCTTTTCTGTACTGCATACGTCTATAAACAAGCATTATTTTCATATATAATATACACACATTTTTTTTGCAATAAGATTTTTATTCATTATAATCCTATCATAGATATGAGTCATTTCACGACAGGTCTCCTAGCGCGAGGCTCGCATGATATTATTAGGCGAAATCACCCAATTTGTAAATCGGTGTAAAAGTACCTAAATATACCAAGAAGAAAAAAAAACCATCATTTCGATGGAGAATTATCTCAGCTTTCCGATGGTAGAGTCAGAATTTCGAAAATTTCCCATTTTTCCCGGATAACTCGCCGGAAAACTTTTTGAATTAAATATCTCAGATAGGGTATTTTTAAGATTTTTTAAAATAGTACAAATCAAAAGCTAAGAAAATTTCCTATCAATGTGCAAGTCTTCAAAGTGTGATAATCACTTATAAATTACGCATTGAAGCTGAAAAAGCGCTTGGATCCCCAAAATTTCTGATTTCGATTGTTAAAAAAAGGACTACAATAGTATTATAATAGTAGTATTATAATATAAAAAACTTTATTTAATAGACTCCACAACGAATGTTGAATCATTAACGTTTAAAACATCTATTAAAATTTCTGCACCCTCCCGAAATTTCTGATAAATAATCTGAAAACGGACGAGCGTGAGTGAGGTAAAGTGCTAGTGATTGTTACTTATTGAAATACAGCGGAGAATGTGTAAAAACGTGATATTTCGGCCCGCGCGGCTGTTGTTACAGTTCGCCCTCGCGGTACAGAATCTCACGTTTATACAAGTTTTTTCTTAGAATATATACTTTTACGAAATACTCACTTTATTGCGCATCAAATTACTTATCTACTACCCGTACTAATGTCAATATTTTTTATGAACTATTCTAAACAATAAATCTAATACTGCTCATAAGCAAATGTTAAAAAGTAATATCCTTGAATTATTTTTTTTACATTTGGAGCCTAGACCTGTACACTTACAGGGTTACATAATAGCTTTTGTGTGACGGAATTTTTTTTTTTTTTTTCGAAAAATTTTATTTTAAAAACTAAAATTTCAATCAATTGGAAATTTTTGCACAACTAAGTTTATCCATTGCTGAAGCTGTAAAAAAATTTCAGATAAAAATATTGAAAATTGTCGATCTGTTTCCCTTGGTCATCCTGTTGTCCTGCGATGGGCAGGATATTTCCTGGCAGGATCATCGGAAACCCATATTTCGACATATTAAAAATTAAGCATAGCAAATAGTAACTTTTCTGTTTTTTTTTTCATTTCAGGAGAATGTTGAAAGTACCAAAGCATGAATCCATTAAAACGTACACAAGCTTGAACGAATTAAAACGTTTAAAAGCAAATGTAAATTGGGAGGACGAAGACGAGCGACGTGAATTTCTCCGTCAACTTTATACAATTCTTAAACCTTGGGATGGCGAACTTCCTGATCTCCGGACAATTTTTCGAAAAGAAGACATAGATTGGCTTCTCTTGGAGTCTCAGAAACTCGATGGTCTGACTGCCTGCCTTACCTACAGCTACCAGCGGCACTTACTCATCAGGTTTGTAATTAGCTGTAACTACCAGGACGAGCCCGACATCAATGAAGATGGCCAGCTACTTTTACGACGCAACACTGCTATACATTTTGCGTCGGAACATGACATGATTTCCAACGTAAGGGATCTTTTCGAAATCTACAATAAGTTCGACGCGAACTACACTAACGAAAATGGATTAACGCATTTTCAAGCTGCATGCAAGTCTGGATTTAATGACATAGTGAAGAGATTCCTTGACTTCGGGCACGATCCCAATGTTCTCATGCCAAGAACAGGTGAACCGATGCTTCATGTGGCTCTGAAAAGCCCTGAAAATATGCAAATAGTCGAATCCCTACTGAGAAAAGGCGCTAATCCTAATATAGTCGATAAGCATGGATCAACTCTTCTTCACGTTATATGCAACGATGAACATATGGTTGAAAAATTCTTTCAAATCTGCGATGACATCGAGCAGTCGGTGCAGATCAACGCGCAGGACTATTCGGGTTACACTGCATTACACCGTACGTTAAAAATGGGGATTGAACGCGTCAATGAAGTGTCCGAATTACTGCTGAGAAGAAGCGCTGATCCTAATGTGCCAGAAGAAAACGGATTCACACCATTGCACTCCATTTGCAAAGCTGCTAAACATGAATTGGCAAAGCATTTTTTACAGATCTGCTCCGACATTGATCAGCCTGTGCAGATCGATGCCCGGGACAATTTCGGTCAGACACCTCTTGAATTGTCTGTGTGTTGTCTCTCGCCGAAAATGATTGATGTGCTCTTTGATTACGGGGCTCAGCGATCAAGATTTACTTTTCCACCATCGAGTTGTTTTCGTGAACCATATCATTTTCGTATTGTAGTTGGTGTAAAACATGGAATAAAACTAACTTTCGCCATTCTAGATATCGTCGAGCGCCTAGAGAAAAGAGAATACGAGCTTCAACGAAGCGACGCCGAAATGATAATGTCACTATTCACCAGTTACAGATTGTTTAGAAACTCAGCAGATTTTGACGAATATTGGTACGAGAATGAGGAGTTCGCGACAGAAGCGAAAGAAGTCATGATAAATTGTAGTATATCCCTCTACGATTATATCAAGTTAGAGCCTGGTGAGACGAGAAATCGCCTCACCTATTCCGATTGCATTGAATTTTGGCGATCGAAAGAATTTAAAAAGGTCCCAAAAATCTATGCGGATAGATGCCTAACGCATCTGCTGGAAAAAACTTCGAGAAGTTTTTTCCTGCGCTGGGCACTGGACCCGTTGATGGAGAAGTTATTAGGTAACAGGCTGCCGTTACTTTGTTGCGACATGATAACGAAAAATCTGAGCAACAAAGACTTAAAGAGCATTTGCTTTGCGGCACCCCGCCAAAGCTCATGATGGTCATCAGCATATTCGCAGGATATTTTTTTATGTTTGCCGTTATTTAATATTGCATACTTTCAATGTTATATTCGAATGAATCAATTTAAAAAAAAAGTTAATTACTTTATTCAGATATTAATATTTTGCGTTCAAAATTATTCATTTATCCTGAAAAAAAGATCATTCCGGTAAAAATTGTTGGTATTGAAATCCAGCCATAGCTTTGAGCGATCAATAATGTGCCTTTACGTTTAAATGAAAGTTGAAGAAACTATAATAATAATTGTTTTGAAAATAACAATATAAGAAAATTAAAAATGGAAAAAATATGAAATTAGTGTACATTATTTGGAAGGTTAGTAAGCGAAAGGAGAATAAAGAAGTTACAATGGCAGAAAGAAAAAAATCGAAGGATAGAGCGGAGTAAAATATTAGATAAGGCACGGATGTCAATAATGCTTTGTGAAAATAAAAATTCAAGAAAATTTAGAATTGTACTAACTGTTTTGATTTCGAAGAAAAAATAAAATGAAACACTAAATAATACATTAAATTTAACTTAAGTTACGGTAAATGTTATCAATCTTTAAATGTAATCAATCTTTAAATTCCATGTACTCTATTAGAAACTTTGTGCAATTTAATTATTGTTAAAATTTTAGTTTTTTGCAGATTTCAATATAATAAAAATGTTAGTTTACCTGAATATTTGTCAGAATATAAACGATTTTATTGATATAATAACTAAATAAAATGTTTAATTCGCAATAGATTTAGTGCAATAAATAAACAATATATTTATAGAACCGAAATATTCCCAACTCAGAATTTTTAAATATTCAAAATCAAAAATGTGCTTATTTTTTATGTTCGTAATTTATGAAATGTAATAAGTAAACCAATTAATTATTAGTTAAATTAAAATTTAATAAACATTTCCACTATTGGCAAAACGTGAAAAATGTAAATTATTATGCTTAAAGAATATATCAATAAATCAAACAAAAATTTGAATATTTGGGTATCCTATATTTTCATAATTTTTAGAAATTTGAATCTTATTTATAAAAAGGTTAATTCCTATACTTGATCTACATTTTTCAAGGAGCTGTATTGTCAAGTAAGAAAAATTTGGACACAGCTTGCGTGTGTCATTCAACGCGCAAAACTGTGACGCAATGTCTGTTGAAAAATTCAAGTTACAATGTGAACGATTTTGTGGATGATTCCTGAATCATCCTTAGTTTAGCCAATGAGTTCGAATAAATAGATAAATAATAGTTTTTTTTTTTTTTTGGGCGATTACATTTGAAGGAAAATATATAAAAATTTGTGTAATATAGGTACAATGATACATTTAAAAAAATACTAAGCACTTGTAAAATCAGTTTGAAACCGATGAGACATCTGCGGAGTAGGTGAATGTGGCTGCTAGTCTTTTGTGAGCAATATTGGTGGATGATCTTCGATGGGCATGATTATATTTGCTGATGGTTGGCACACCTTCTAATCATCGGAGTCATACTTGCTCGGCATGTAATGCATGTTCGGTGGCTTACCTTCACTGAAATTGAAATTTAATATTGGAGTAAAAAATTATTTTAATTATTTTCCAAATATTTACTCACATTATTTCAATTGATTTACGTTGTATAAACAGTTTTCTAGCTTCGTCGATCGAAATACCTTCCAAATATGATCTGATTGTTTCCAAAAGATTATTCTCAACAAATGGTTCCGAAAGATTATCCCAAAAAAATGGTTCGCCTTGAAAAAAATTTTTAACACCCACGACGGTTTTATCGTCGGGTATATTTTCTTTTCGAAAACCACGCAAATCATTATATGCCTCGATCACTTTTCGTTCGTCGCAACGATATATTTTTTCATATTCTTCATTAACTTCATCAGGATACAGTACATATTCAACGCAAGCGACCTTCAATATGGCACGATTTATACGATAAAGAGGCATTTTTGTCAATTCATAAAATGTTGAACCAAGAATCCTATCTTTAAATTCATTCAATAGTTTAGATGTAATGGGATCAATGTCGACATATCTTCTATCTGAAGCACGTAACATATCACTTAAAACTCTTTCATCTTCTAAATTTTCTTCTTTAATGTCATTGGTAATTATGTAATCGCTTAATCTGATAAGAACGCCAGCATTGATATCTTCGTATAAATAACACGGATTGTCTACATCTAGAAACATTTTTTTCGTTGCCTTAAATACTCTGATAACGATGAAAGAATGTGTTCGAAACTATTCGCTAATTGATGAATAATATAACTATTTTATTTAGAATGTACTAATTTATATTACAATCTGATCGTGAAATAACGACTGAGCATAATCGCGCTTCTATCAGTACTGACAGTTACACAAACGTACAATTAGCCTAATGTCAACATCGTATTCCCGCGCTCATAAACTTAAATTGACAAATACAAATAAGCAAAAATATACTTTCAATATTGGTCCGGATGTCTCATCAACAGATCGAAAATTTGAGTCGGCAAAGTCTCCGCACACTCTTAATATTTTATATGAATACAATTCGCAATAAAATTATCGCAACTTTATTGAATTGTCGTCAATTTTCAAATGGCTATATCTCCTTCATTTTTATCGAGAAGATTTTGTTGAGGACTCAAAATCCTCAGAAAAGTACCTTTTTTTAAATTTTCTTCTTTTCCAAAGAGTTTGAAAATGACATTTAGTGTTAATAAAATATTGATTTTCCTAAAATGTTTTGTATTTTGGTAGGTCAATTAAGTTGTGCACAATTATTTTAAATTCTGCCCTGCAAAGTTGAAAAAGAGTACTTTTCTAATCATTTTGAAACAGTCAGGCCAATTCCACTATTCGAAAGTTTTACATTAGAAATGAAATGAAATTTTTCATTTTACACCGATCGAATTAAAATGAATTGATGAAAATTGAAATAAATTGTTAATTTCAAATGGAAAAAAGTTTTACATTGTAGTTACGATTTTTATCGCTAATTTGGGTTGTTTAAATTCATACATATATTCGTTTAGATTGAACCGAAAATATATGATGTTGTGTTTGCGAGTATCTTGAAATCGTGCGAGATAGGCATGTTATGGAAATGTACGAGCCATCTCCATGGACAAATCATTATTCTACTTGCAAATAGAGTTTCAACAAATTTTAAAATTTTGAACGCCACAATCAATCTAATTAAGCAAATGATTTTAGATGGTATAAAAAAATAGTTGTAGAAAGGGCAGCAAAACCTGATACTTCTTTATAAGCTAAGTCAGAAGCAATTATTAATGTTATTATCGTTGTTATTATTATTATTATTATTATTACTATCTACGCTGATATACACGTATCGAGTCTCAAAACCCAAGCGAGGTGGCAGCGACGCGCGAGAGAGAGAGAGAAACTTTCGATAGGATAAGTTTGCAGCTCGTCTGTTCAGCAGCGGCAGCTCGTCCTCCTTATCGTGTTATCTTTGGAAAGAACAAGCGCAGGAGCAGCAGCTAGCTCGGTATATAACACGCACATATTACACGCGCTTGCCCAACTCTACTATAAACACGTACATATGTACACGAACTGCGCGCCAAGTATATAACCGCGTCATCGTTATACATTTGCTCCATCGCTCGCGACTATCAACGATATATAAACCGGGTATGTATATATTTGAAGCCGGTGCGCGAGCGCGTATAAGATCAGCAGCTGGACCCGCCTGCATACGAGTGTCATTTCCGGCTTAAACGTTGCCACAAGATGCGGCGGCGATGGTACGGAAAAAATGAATAAATCCGAACGAACGCGCGTTGCCAGCTCGATATTTTCCATTAATGTACGCGCGCAAAGTTTCGACGCGCTCTCGCGAGCGAGCGGCGTCGGACAAAAGAGCCATTATATATCGTGCATCGCGTATAAACCGTTTGAAAACTGGATGAGCTTCTTAACGCCTCGATAATCGATGAGCTCGCACGAGCGAACGACCATATAGTGGAAAATCATCGTCATGCATCGGCATCGTTTGGCGCACTCAAGCTCAAGTTTATATTTATTATTATGTACTCGAATTATCGCGAAATTGCGCAAACTAAATCAGCTGTGCGCATAGTGCAGCGCGGCACGTGCGCAGTTAGCGAGCCATTCAGACATTCAGTCAGGTAGAAATACCAAAGAAATACGATAGCGTATAATATATATATGTGTATACTTTTCACCAGCTCCCCAAAGTACGTATACGTGTTCTGCCGTGTGCGTGCGCGTATAATAGTATATATATCAGTGTGGATGTGTGTGTGTAATATAGACGGTGAAAAGAGCACCGAAGCACACACACACACACACACACAGACAGAGACGATCTCTGCGAGCTGCGAAGAAGGAAGAGACATACGAGCTTCTCGCTATACCTACTGGAGCTAGTGCTACGTACACTCAGCAGGAGGGTGGTCCATTAGCGACTCGCAGCCACCACCACCACCACCGCTGCTGCTGCTTTTCTTCTTTATACAGCCAGCAGCAGCCCCCGAGCTTTTCAGTTTACGCGTACATACGTCAGGACTAAAACGAGTGGAAGGATGAACGCTGCCGCTACCGCTACCACTGCGGATAAATCGATAAAAGCCAGAAAAGTGAGAGAGAGAGAGAACGCCAAAAGCTCACCAAGGATAAAGTGAATGAGAAATCGAAGAGGTAAGAGACACGAGATAATGGATGTGAGCTGCTAGAAGAAGAAGAAGAAGCGCGAGCTTGCGGGGCACCTATATATAATACAGTAGCAGTGCCTTTTTGGGCTATAGAGAAGTATATATATCGCCCGTCTCACTCTCTCTCTCTCTTTTGCTCTATACGTGGCCTGTGCGAGCTTTTATAGAGAGAGAGAGCTCTAGCTCTCTGATCAGGTACACGCCCTCGCCCTTTAGTAGCGCGTGCCCGGGTGGCCTCGATTTTATTTATTTATTTTTTTTTTTCGCGCGCGTGTATACAATATAAAAGCTCCGTAGTGTCTTTCCCCGATTGGTGTTATTTGATCAACGCGAAATTATTGCCAGAGAGTAACGCGAGCTTTCGATATAGTACGTCGCGTACTACAACGCTTCGTTGTAAATCGGTACGAACTCGGAATGAAATTCCCGATGAACCGTGTGTAAACGTAAATTAAAATTTTGGAGAGTTCATAAAAAATCCATAACAACGTCGCAGGAACGCCGTGACTTTTGACCGTTTACATCCACTGTATTGCGTAATACGAGTCTCTAGCGTGCTTTCGTGTCGTACGATATGAACTTCGGCTCCCTTATACGACTCAGGCACACTCGGATTAATTGCTTTACCGGCCAGACCACGTGTACTGTGCGATATGGCGCCTGTATACCGGTCGCTCGCTCGCCCCTCGGAAAACTCGTGCGTGTCGATGCTCGCGGGGGCGGCCGTGTATATATAATAAGAAACGCGCGACGTGCCCCGTGCGACTTTATATACGTATAATTTTGCGTCCGTATACACACGTGACGCGCACGAGGTATATAATATAAAGTCACCCATACGCGATCCTTCCCCTCTGAGCGCGTCCGCAAACGAACATACGTCCTCGGACTCTCGGACTTTGCGGGCCTCGTGCGCCTCCTTTAAATTAATCTCTTTCACGTGTGCGTATGTCGCGTAATATCGGTACATATACGCGTGCCTAGGCGTAAAGTCCGATAGGCGCGTGCAAAAGCCTAATTTAGTTCGTATCCAGTGTGGCCGGTAGTGTATACAGTTTGCACACACATACGTACGTAGTCATTATGTACAGTGGTACAAGGCCTTGTGTGCGTGCGTCAACCAACATCGATCATTCCGATATTACTTGGCTCGAAATTTTGCGCACAATTCGGCAGACGTGTACATTCGGTCGATATTACTGTGTACTTACTTCCGTATACTGCGTATTAGTAATTAAGCAGAAAGTCATGTATATGTGTATGGAAACAAGCTGAATAGGAGAAAAAATATAATGATAATAATATTCGCGCAACTGTTATAGTTGTAGAACAGCTTGCGAGATAGATATCGCGTGCGCGATCGAGAAGAGACAACGAGGCTACACATCGATCCGATTCCTCTCATTACGATCTTCGAGTCTGGCTCGTAAGTTCGGCTCGCGTAATAATTGAACTTTGATAGATCTAAAGTTTACAAGGAGTAGCTGTCTCCAAAACTTATCGAGATTACAGCTGAAGGGGCGGAGAGGCGAGTACAGTCGCGCGATATATCAATCATTGTAAACTAGAACGACGTATAGATTACACTTTGGACTGTATTATAATACGCGGCACGCGCGCGAAGGGATGATCCCGATTCCTGCGCGTGACTTTGAATACATATATACGCTGCGCGTCGAGCCGATTTTTGACCGATGATGATACACGCGACCGTATATATAAAAACGAAAAAACAACAAAACTGCGTCAAAAAGTATTATACGTACACGCGACACAAACGGATATCGTGTATTCGCGAGGTAAACATATACATACGAACCGCGTATGTATATCTGCACAGACGGATCACTCGATGCTCGGCTCTGTATTGTATATATCTACGTTTTGCGCGCTGCGAGTCTCGCTCTCTCTTTGCTGGGGGTGCTCTCTGATTGTACCACGCGCAATACCAAAGTGTGCGTAAGCGCGAGTGTGTATGTGTGTGCGTGGGGGTACAAGAGAGACAGAGAGAGAGACCGGCTTCGGTCGGTCGGCGGCTTGCGCGCGCGCTTCCACTCCGCTTTCGACTCGGCGGCGCTCTCTCTCTCTCTCTCTCTCTCTCTCTGTGTCTATGGCACGGGCACCGTAGAGCAGCAGCAGCAGCAGCATATAATCGTCAGTTTGCCTCTCGCGCTCCTGCTCTACGCAAGTGCACGTCGCTCACCCGCAGCATTGGTACATATACGGCGCGACTTTCTTTGCGGCTCTCCCGTATTATCGGGTAAACGTCAAATTTATAATCTTTAAATGAGTGTGACGTTCGAGATGAATCGCATAAATCGTTTTGGATGAAGCGGAATTAATTTTTATTTATTTTTTGTCAATTACTGCGATGCTGCAGTGCTTCGTACTACAGCTACACGTGTCGTGCGCCAGTGGCTGATACATAATCAACAGTGCGATACAGATTGTGTTTTCTTTTAGGAGCTTTTCTAACTGAATTTCGAGGCCGTTATATGTCATCATGACTCGTGCAGGCCATTAAAAAATCAGTGCGTCTTCATTACATGTGTATTGCGTGTGTGTGATGTGATCGATTAAAAGTGCATCGACGATCATCGAGTACACATACAATGTCGAAGAAGCATCAGCAACGGCAGAGTCGCGACAGTAGCCGGCGCTACTACCCCAAAGAGATGCAACTGTTGTATCTATTGCTACTCGCCGCCGCTGCTTCTCCCCTCGCAGGTGATTATTATACGAAACATAAACTTTTGCACAAAGTTTTGTACATATATCGCGGTAAAAAAGTTTCTACCCTTCTCTATGTACGACAACTAATGTACCAACTGCCATATCGATAATTTTCGCATTACGACGAGATCGTGTATTATAATTCATACGCGACGATTCGCAGATGCGGGTTTTAGCGTGTTTACAGTTCGGACTCGCGTATACGAAAAGTCGGTGTCCAGCGAATACGGCCGAGTTATCTGCCTATTATGATCGCGAGCTTGCGGCGCGTGTACGTACGAGCCGAAATGGCTAGGATATGTGGAAAGAGTCGAGAAACGATCGTACGCAGCGGCTCTCTCGGCTGGGCTACCATCGAAAATCGTCGTCTAAAAAATGGTCAAAGCCGTTTCACGCGTCGTTTGAATTGCCTATTTTCGTCGATTTTCTCTCTCTCTCTCTGTGCTGGCGCTCGCGGCAAATCGAACGTGCGGCTGCAGCTTCGGAACGACGAGTGCCTATACATCGACATTGGTTATACCAGGCGAATCTTCGCTCTCCAGGATATCGCCTTTGGTGGCGGATATATTTTTTTTTTATTTGCCTAGTTATAGCCCTTTTTGCTGCTCGAGAGAGAGAGCGAATTGCCGCAAATCGAATGAGAGCATTTATGCACGGGGAGTCCTTCGAGCGCAAAAGGAATGAAAAAAAAAAAAGAAAGAAAGAGAAGATCCCTTATATAGCTCGCACGTATATTACGATGAAACCTATTAAAAGTTCTCGGGCCAGCTAGCCGACGACGAACGAACAGCTCGAGACTCGACGTTGTAATATTCTTGAAAGAGCCAACTTGCTGCTGCTACTGTTCTCTCCTTTTTTTTTCTCCTCCTTGTCTTGCCATCCGGTATATAGTACAGTGGCTCTCTTCTCTAATTCGCGATAGCATTAAAAAATAAAAGAGTTTCATAACAATTAAAAATTAATGGAAACGCGATGTATACGGACGAATGAAGAGGATGGTAATGAAATAACTCGCTCGGCCTTTTCTCATCCCCCTAGATTCGCTGCTGCTGCTTGCTCTTCGACTCGCGATCGCGAGCAATTCCGAGCCATTAAATTTTCCTTGGATTGACTTCGAGAAACGGAGTATATAACTCTTTTCACTGTATTATTATCGCGCTTGATTCGACGTATAAGAACGAAAAAAAATCAAAATATATATCCGAGATTACGGTGATTTCGTCGCGCGCGACGTTGGATAGTTGCTCTTTGAGAGGATGTATACACACGATCGAGCTTTAGCAAAGCACACTCTATGTGTATGTGCACAGAGTATCTTCTCGGATTCCAGGAGGAGGCGGCGGCGGCGGCCTGCGCCTCGTGTGCGCAGCTATTAATTTTCAACTTGTCTAATTACAAAGTCAAATAAAGTCGGAAATAGACGGGGGGGTGAAGAAGGAGGAGGATGTACGAGCAGTAGAGCTCGCGGGCAGAAACTTGGTGTGTGTGTGTGTGTACGCTGCGCCGCTCGCAGCAGCAGCTCACACGATTATCGCTCGACGACCTGCACGAGCACATGATTTCTCGGCTGAATCCTGCCAAGCTATCTATATTATAATCCAGGACGGGCGGGCGGGATAAGTAAGATGTAACTAATGGTCCAGGAGACGAACGACGGCGCGATATCCTTCGCAACTTGGGGTGTGCTGGCGACGAGTCGTAAGAGAATTATCTAATGATTCGTATAACGCGAAGATTTGATAACTATATACGTCGTGAAAATATGTGTCAAAACATAATAACGACGATATAAGAAATAAAAAATACGTATACGTATAGTTGAGTTATATATAATATATAAGAGCGGCCAACAAACCCCACGCTGTAGGAAACTCGAGGGCGATAATTAACAATAGCCCTGTGATGAGGGCGCCCTGTATACAACGCGCCGGGACGAATAGCCGTGGTGCACGTATTTTATCACGGGGATCGATTAGCCCGATCGTTGTGTGCGCTACACACACTAATACACTCGAGCTCGTTTTCTCGATGGATGGAAAATTAGTGTGCAGGGCTAAGTACCGACAGGAGTGGTGGATTAGAAAATATGTCGTTCGTGTGTTAAGGGGGGGGGGGATAATTTTTGAAAATAGGGTAAATAAAAATTTGTAGCTTTTTAGAATCAAATTTCGGATAGATAAAAGTACGGGAGACTATATGATGTAGTGAAAGAAGTTAGAGAACAATTAGTGGTATAAAATGAATTCATTTATTCAATGGTTTCACGTTGGTTTTTCAGTAAGAACATATTTTTATTACCGATCACGTTTCTGCATAGTGTTAATAATCGGTCTGTCAGAATAGTTATCAAAATCATTCCCATGTGCATGTTTTATTTTTTGTTTCAACTGTTACATTCAAAAAATTAACTTTTGTGTGCCAATCAAATGTAGAAAATAAAATTGCGTTTGTATACAAAAATTTAATCGCGTTAATAACTTAAGTAATCTTTACTATCTTCAAGAATTGTCCAATAGGTAGTTTTTGTAAATTTTATGAACTTTTTTCGGTGTCAACTCAAATTTGTCATAGCCTCAGTTCGTTATTTTTTCAAACTTTGTGGCATATTTTTTGGTGACTTATCAAATTGCTTTGAACTCCAAATTTCTTCTCGCATTTTCTACATGTGTAATTTTTACGTCCTTCGTGGACTGTCTTTTGATGGGAGAGCAAATACCATTTATATCCAAACTTTTTCTCGCACTTGTCGCATGCGTGATCTTTACGACCTTCGTGGATTATCCTTTGATGGTTCAGTAAATTCGGTTTGTTTGAAAATTGCTTTTCACACTTGTCACATGCGTAATCTTTCCGACCTTGGTGTACCGTCTTTAGGTGGGAGAGCAAACTCGATTTTTGTGAAAATTTATTCTCACACTTGTCACAAGCAAAATCTTTCCAACCTTCGTGGACGGTCCTTTGGTGTCTGAACAATTGTATTTTTTGTGCAAATTTCTTTTCGCACTTATCACAAGCATAATCTCTGCGACCTTCGTGTACCATATCATGATGCATAAGCAAATAATATTTACGTCCGAATTTCTTCTCGCATTTGTTGCATGCAAAATCTTTCCGACCTTCGTGGACTAATTTTTGGTGTCTAATTAAATTATGTTTATCTCCAAATTTCTTCTCGCACGTGTCACATGCATAATCTTTCCGACCTTCGTGGATTGTCTCTTGGTGTCTGATCAAAGCATAATGTCGTTCAAATTTTTGCTCGCAATTATCGCATGCAAAATCTTTACGACCTTCGTGAACTGTCTTCTGGTGTAAAAATAAACGATATTTAAGTCCGAATTTCTTTTCGCATTTGTTGCATGCAAAATCTTTCCGACCTTCGTGGGCTAATTTTTGGTGTCTATTTAACTGGCTTTGATTTACATATTTCTTTTCGCACTTGTCGCAAGCGAAATCTTTACGATATTCATGCATTGCCTTTTGGTGTAAAAGTAAATATGATTTTTGGTAAAATTTCTTCTCGCACTTGTCGCATTCGTAACCTTTGCAACCTTCGTGGACTGCTTTTATGTGCGAGAGCAAATGACATTTACGTCTGAATTTCTTCCCGCAATTGTCACATACGTAATCTTTAAAGATTTTGTGCACTGTCTTTTGGTGGAAGATAAATTTAGATTCTTTTATAAATTTTTCCCCGCAGTTGTCGCATGCAAAATTTTCGGGACCCTCGTGTACTGTCTTTTGGTGTCTGATAAAATTCCATATTCTTCCAAATTTCTTCTCGCACCTGTCGCATGCGAATTCTTTACGATTTTCGCGGTTGCTGCGACAACGAGCTTTGTGGTGCTCATGGACTCTTTTTATGTGTAAGAGCAAACTGTGTTTATTTCCAAATCTCTTGGCGCACTTTTCACATAAGTAATCTTTGAAAACTTCGTGAAATATTTTTCTATGCTTAAGTAAAGTTGATTTAGATTCAAATTTTCTCTCACACTTGTCGCATTTGAAATCTTTGCGGCTTTTGTGTACCGATATTTGGTGTCTACTCAAATGACTTCGAAACTCAAATTTCTGTTCGCACTTGTCGCATGCGAAATCTTTACTACTTTTGTGTACTGTTTTTTGGTGTCTACTCAAATGACTTCGGAAATCGAATTTTGTTTCGCACCTGTCACATGCAAAATTCTCTTGTTTCGACGAAACAACAATTTCGTGTCCACTGGAATTATTTGCTAAAACATCTTCGTCGGGGTTCTTTTCACTTTTATCCATTTTAGTACCTAAATTAAACGACGAGGTCTTCTATTTATAAAATTAAATACGTAAAATTTATCTTTTGATATTAAGGCTTGTATTATCGACAAAGACAACGTTCAAACTAATTTGTTTTTACAATTTAATACAACTAGTACTTCGAAGGATAATATTGAAAAAGTTTATGATCACATTGTTTACAATGAAGTTACCGATTTCATTGCTTATACATTGCCCGACAATGTTCGAGCAAGTACAATATTTATATGATCATTTCGTAATTTTCCACTGCTGTCCATTTATTGTCTAATTTTTTGTCCAACAGGTCCAACAGGATTGTCCAATAGGTAGTTTTTGTAAATTTTATGAGCTCCTTTCGGTGTCAACTTAAATTCGATCGGGTATCATATTTATTTCAACTCCTACTCTTGTTGCGTTCGTTATCTGATTACAAACTTCGTGGCATATTTTTTGGTGACTTATCATGTTGCTTTGAACTCCAAATTTGTTGTCGCCTTTTCCACATATGTAATCTTACTGACCTTTGTGTACTGCGTTTTGGTGAAAGAGCAAATTCGACTTTTTTCCAAATTTTTTTTTGCACCTGTCGCAAGCGAATTTTTTATAATTTTCGTGTACTATCCGATGGTGGGAAAGCAAATGCGATTTTCGTCCAAATTTTCTTTCGCACTTATCGCATACGTAATTTTTGAGACCTTTATGGATTGTCTTTTGATGCATGAGCAAATTGAATTTTCGTCCAAATTTCTTCTCGCACTTGTAGCATGCATAATCTTTGTAACCTTCATGGATTGTCTTTTGATGGACGATTAAATTCGCTTTTCGGGAAAATTTATTTTCACACTTGTCACATGCGTAATCTTTTCGATCTTCGTGGACTTTTTTTTGGTGACTAAACAATTTTACTTTTTGTGCAAATTTCCTCATGCATTTCTCGCATATGGAATCCGTACGTTTTTCGTGCATCGTCTTATGATGCGAAAGCAAATGATGTTTCAGTCCAAATTTCTTCTCGCATTTGTCGCATGCGTAATCTTTGCGACCTTCGTGGACTGTCTTTCGGTGTCTTATCAAATTAAATTGGAGCCCAAATTTCATTACGCACTCCATCTTTGCAAACTTTGTGGCATATTTTTTGGTGGCTCATCAAATTGCTTTGAGCTCCAAATTTCCGCTCGCATCTTCTACATGTGTAATTTTTACGTCCTTCGTGGACTATCTTTTGATGGGAGAGCAAATACCATTTATATCCAAACTTTTTCTCGCACTTGTCGCATGCGTGATCTTTACGACCTTCGTGGATTATCCTTTGATGGGTTAGTAAATTCTGTTTATGTCTAAATCTTTTCTCGCATTTGTCACATGCGTAATCTTTCCGACCTTGGTGTACTGACTTTAGGCTGTTTGGCAGTAAAATGTCAGCAGCCGCGAAATTAGTCCTGGATGGCCCTATTAGGTCGGTGTTCCCTTCGATGGAGGAGATGGTTTCTTTTTGGGAGCCAATTCTCACTACTCCTTCGAAGGAGCTTGACGGTGTCACAGCCGTCGAGAATAGGGACCTCCAGTGGATAGCGGACCCTGTATCGATGCGTGAACTCCTAGCCTGCGAGGTGCCTTTGTCATCTGCACCCGGTCCTGACAGCATTACGTCGCGTCAGTGGCGTTCTGTTCCGATCTCTCTTAGAGCATTGTTCCTGAACGTTATCCTCGCGCTTGGCGGTTTCCCATCAGACCGCCTCTTGAGCCGGACGATATTTATACCTAAGAAAGACGGCAGCTCGCTACCATCAGAGTTCCGTCCCATTAGTGTCTCCTCTGTTGTCGTTCGTCATTTACACAAGGTCTTTGCTTCGCGTCTTATGCGGGCAAATCTTGTGGACGAGCGGCAGAGAGGCATGCATGATGGCTGCGCGGAGAATATCACTGTGCTTAGCACAATTCTCCGCGACGCAAAGTCATCGTTGAAGGAACTGCACGTCGTTTCGCTCGACGTTGCAAAAGCCTTCGACAGCGTCAGTCATCATGCGATAACATCGACACTCAAAAGGTTAGGCTTACCATCTGCTTTCGTCCGGTANAAAAAAAAAAAAAAAAAAAAAAAAAAAAAAAAAAAAAAAAAAAAAAAAAAAAAAAAAAAAAAAAAAAAAAAAAAAAAAAAAAAAAAAAAAAAAAAAAAAAAAAAAAAAAAAAAAAAAAAAAAAAAAAAAAAAAAAAAAAAAAAAAAAAAAAAAAAAAAAAAAAAAAAAAAAAAAAAAAAAAAAAAAAAAAAAAAAAAAAAAAAAAAAAAAAAAAAAAAAAAAAAAAAAAAAAAAAAAAAAAAAAAAAAAAAAAAAAAAAAAAAAAAAAAAAAAAAAAAAAAAAAAAAAAAAAAAAAAAAAAAAAAAAAAAAAAAAAAAAAAAAAAAAAAAAAAAAAAAAAAAAAAAAAAAAAAAAAAAAAAAAAAAAAAAAAAAAAAAAAAAAAAAAAAAAAAAAAAAAAAAAAAAAAAAAAAAAAAAAAAAAAAAAAAAAAAAAAAAAAAAAAAAAAAAAAAAAAAAAAAAAAAAAAAAAAAAAAAAAAAAAAAAAAAAAAAAAAAAAAAAAAAAAAAAAAAAAAAAAAAAAAAAAAAAAAAAAAAAAAAAAAAAAAAAAAAAAAAAAAAAAAAAAAAAAAAAAAAAAAAAAAAAAAAAAAAAAAAAAAAAAAAAAAAAAAAAAAAAAAAAAAAAAAAAAAAAAAAAAAAAAAAAAAAAAAAAAAAAAAAAAAAAAAAAAAAAAAAAAAAAAAAAAAAAAAAAAAAAAAAAAAAAAAAAAAAAAAAAAAAAAAAAAAAAAAAAAAAAAAAAAAAAAAAAAAAAAAAAAAAAAAAAAAAAAAAAAAAAAAAAAAAAAAAAAAAAAAAAAAAAAAAAAAAAAAAAAAAAAAAAAAAAAAAAAAAAAAAAAAAAAAAAAAAAAAAAAAAAAAAAAAAAAAAAAAAAAAAAAAAAAAAAAAAAAAAAAAAAAAAAAAAAAAAAAAAAAAAAAAAAAAAAAAAAAAAAAAAAAAAAAAAAAAAAAAAAAAAAAAAAAAAAAAAAAAAAAAAAAAAAAAAAAAAAAAAAAAAAAAAAAAAAAAAAAAAAAAAAAAAAAAAAAAAAAAAAAAAAAAAAAAAAAAAAAAAAAAAAAAAAAAAAAAAAAAAAAAAAAAAAAAAAAAAAAAAAAAAAAAAAAAAAAAAAAAAAAAAAAAAAAAAAAAAAAAAAAAAAAAAAAAAAAAAAAAAAAAAAAAAAAAAAAAAAAAAAAAAAAAAAAAAAAAAAAAAAAAAAAAAAAAAAAAAAAAAAAAAAAAAAAAAAAAAAAAAAAAAAAAAAAAAAAAAAAAAAAAAAAAAAAAAAAAAAAAAAAAAAAAAAAAAAAAAAAAAAAAAAAAAAAAAAAAAAAAAAAAAAAAAAAAAAAAAAAAAAAAAAAAAAAAAAAAAAAAAAAAAAAAAAAAAAAAAAAAAAAAAAAAAAAAAAAAAAAAAAAAAAAAAAAAAAAAAAAAAAAAAAAAAAAAAAAAAAAAAAAAAAAAAAAAAAAAAAAAAAAAAAAAAAAAAAAAAAAAAAAAAAAAAAAAAAAAAAAAAAAAAAAAAAAAAAAAAAAAAAAAAAAAAAAAAAAAAAAAAAAAAAAAAAAAAAAAAAAAAAAAAAAAAAAAAAAAAAAAAAAAAAAAAAAAAAAAAAAAAAAAAAAAAAAAAAAAAAAAAAAAAAAAAAAAAAAAAAAAAAAAAAAAAAAAAAAAAAAAAAAAAAAAAAAGGCAGAGCAAACTCGATTTTTGTGAAAATTTATTCTCACACTTGTCACAAGCAAAATCTTTCCGACCTTCGTGCACTGCTCTTTTGTGCTTCAACAAATCTGATTTACCTCCATATTTTTTCTCACATTTATCGCATTCGAAATCCTTACGTTTTTCGTGTATCGTCTTCTGATGAGAAAGCAAATGATGTTTATGTCCAAATTTCTTTTCGCATTTGTCGCATGCGTAATCTTTGCGTCCTTCATGAACAGTCATTCGGTGTTTGTTTAAATTATATTGATCCCCGAATTCTTTCTCGCACTTGTCACATGCGTAATCTTTTCGACCTTCGTGAACTGTCTTTTGGTGTCTTATCAAATTATGTTGGAGCCCAAATTTCGTTTCGCACTTGTCACATGCGAAATTTTGGAGACTTTCGTGGACTGTTCTTCGGTGTAAGAGCAAATTACCTTTTAGTCCATATTTTTTGTCACATTTGTCGCATTCGAAATCTTTGCGACCTTCGTGGACTATCCTTTGGTGGTCGAGTAAAGAGGATTTTCTTCCAAATATCTTCTCGCATTGGTCACATGCGTAATCTTTGCGATCGTCGTGCACCGACTTTATATGCGCGAGCAAATTATGTTTTTTTCCAAATTTCTTCGCGCACTTTTCACATAAGTAATCTTTGAAAACGTCGTGGAATATTTTTTTGTGCTTGAGTAAAGTTGATTCATTTTCAAATTTTTTCTCACACTTGTTGCACGTGAAATCCTTGCGATCCTTATGTACTAATTTTTGGTGCGTAAACAAACTCGATTTTTTCACAAATTTCTTCTCGCACTGATCGCATTCGAAATCTTTGTGGCTTCTGTGTACTGATATTTGGTGTCTACTCAAATGACTTCGGAATTCAAATTTCTTTTCGCACTTGTCGCATGCATAGTCTTTGTGTTTATCATGAATTGTATCTCGGTATGTTTTCAAGCTTTATTCCAGTATAAATGCCTTCTGGCAAATATCACTAACATCTGTTTTGCCATCCAAAACGACAATGTCGTGTTCACTTAAATTATTATTTGAGACATCTTCGTCGGGTTTCTTTTCATTTTTATCCATTTTATCACCTAAATCAAATGACGAGGTCTTCTATTTATAAAATTAAATACGTAAAATTTATCTTTTGATATTAAGGCTTGTATTATCGACAAAGACAACGTTCAAACTAATTTGTTTTTACAATTTAATACAACTAGTACGTCGAAGGATAATATTGAAAAAGTCTATGATCACATTGTTTACAATCAATTTACCGATTTATCTGCTTACACATTATCCGCACAATTTTCGAATCAGTACAATATTTACATAATAAATTATAAAAAAAATGTTTAATATTCATTTCGTAATTTTCCACCGCTGCCCGTGCTTGGCTTGCTCCACAACCCGACACCGTGAACTACTGCGCCACAGAGTTGCGGCTATAAGATGATGGTACTGCGGCGAATCTGCACTGCTTTGGCCCCATTTTCCTGCTCTCTTTCTCTTACTTTTTCTTACTATACTCGTCTATTGCTTTCGCTTTATTTATTTTTTTTTCCTCTCTCGAATCCATAGCGTTGTAGTTATATACGAACTTCACTACACGTGGATCATTTTTTCAGGAGGGCACTTAGCTATTAGCAGCTCGAAACGCGCGCACACACACACACACAATGCGAACACGCTTTTGTCGCTTTGTCTCTCTCTCTCTCTCTCTATTTCTCTGCGTTTATATGAACTTGCTGCGAGCGATCGATGCTTGCCTCGAGCTCGTCGACTCGCGCAAAAGCTCCATTTTTTTAGTGTCTCTCGTTCCGTCTTCGTTAAATATAACAAACAAACAAACAAGAAAAAAAACTGAGACTGCTCCGTTGCGTGGGTTAAAAACTCTTTCGATATTACGTATACGTATCGCAGCGGGTTAATAAGCAGCTGCAGCTGTTGCTGCTGCGCGCGGGGTTAATTTGCAAAATTGAAAGAAATTCAGCAGCAGCGTCGCCGCGCGCGCTGGCGAACGACAAAGAGAAATTAATACGGAGCGAGAGAGAGAGAGAGAGAGAGTATTGCAATAATAAAAGAGAAGCGGGGTATGTATTTATATAGTGTAAAGTAAAGCACGCGAAGGTGTATAATAAAAGGCAAAAACATGGCAAAAATTTGCTATAGGGCGCAGTGTACCTGCTGCATATACATTCCAGTGTATATACCTGGGCGCGCTTTTCCTTTTTGCAGCAGCAGTAGCTCGATGTAATTTAAAAGGCTCGCGGTTAATTAATTCGGAAAACCTCGTAAAGGAATTGACCCTGGCGCATGGTGTTCGATCCGATATACATATAGAAAGAGAAAACCCGAGAGCTGGTTTATGTTACAATACAACTCGACGTAATCGCGCCCAAACTTCGCTCGAGTGTAGGTATATAAACAACGGCCAAGGCAATAACTCGACAACAATTCGACTTGTATATACGAACGACATCTGGTTAACGAGGGGGGAGGGGTTATTAATGACCAAATTGTCGTTAATGCAGCCTTGAAATTTCAGAAGCCGTGTAAGAAAAGAAAAGAAAAGAAAAGAAAAGAAAAGAAAGAACAAGAAATGCCTTCTGTGTATGAATGCGTGTATGTGTATTAGCGATGCATTGCCTACTGAATAAGTACGTCGATGTCAGGTGTCCGCCGTGCATTATTCAATATTATAACGCACAAAAGCCGCGCACGAGACGGAGAACTATGCATTTAATACTAGGGCAATGAATACACAACGAGGAATAAATACGCGCCTGTTTACATGTAAATACCTTATATATGCGAGAGAGCAAGAGCGGAGCAGTGGCAGCGCGTGCACTTGACTACTACTACTACTACTACTACTACTACTACTGCTACCCACTGGTATAGCCGGTGCGCTTAGGGCCCCTCCCGTATACACATAATATCTCTCGACGAGCTGCGCGCGTGTACTCGACCGTCGAGTGTATCGCGTATATATATATAAATAGGGATGAATAGAACCCCGACGAGTAGCAGCGTGGCTGTTGCTGCTGCTGCTGCTGCCGTTGTTGCCGCGGCTCAATTTCATTCGGACATCGAGATTTTTTCCCTTCGGACAGGAGAGAGTATAACAGCAGCTTATATTGCGCGGGCCTTTATACGCGCGCAATATACAATACGGTACGTGCGTGAGCGAGCGAGCGCGGATATTGCAGTACCAGTCGCCTGTATATAGGCAGTATAGCCAGCTACTAGCGTATATATAGCTTCGTTAACGTGGGCTTCCAATTAGCTGCGAGAGCAGCGGCGGCGACGGATTTCGAGCGCAGGACACGCGGCTCGAGCTGCCTGCACTGCTGCTGTAAATGTGTATATAGCTGCCTGTATGCGATATATACATACGTTGAGCGAACTGTACCTGCTGTGTGTATACGATGTTTTATATAGCGATGTTCCGCACATACACATCTATACACGTAGATATGTATATATATACGGAACAGGATGCTCGAGCAGCTCGAAAAATTTCCCAACTAAGCCTCGAGACGGAAGTAAAGAGCTTTAATTGGCCGAGAGAGCGAAATAGAGAAAGAGCTTCCCCCGAATGAGCTTGCGAGCTTGCAACTCGACCCGATGTAATAGCCTAATGAAAGTACGAGACATCGTTTTTCCGATTCAACCGGCTCCACACACACACACACACATATGTATATATACGATACGTATACGTACGTGTGTACGCCCCGGATATAGCTCGCTGCTAGATAGTTAGATAGATATATGTGCGAGAGAAAGAAAGAAAGAAAGAAAGAAAATCAGTGAGCGCAAGGAAGGCATGGGGTAGTGGCCCAGCTGCACAGACGATAGTTTAATAGTCGAGCGAGCTTTTTCGTCTCGACGATAAATATATATCTATATCTATGTATATTACACGGTGTGGGTGCGCGGATATCGGATTGGCATCGACGACGCCGCACATACGACGCCGATGAATGGCAGCTCTTCGAAAAGATTATTTCGTACGATATATATCGTCTTCTGGTGTGTGTGTGTACTGCCGCACGACGCATGTTTTATACATATCGCGGAGCACATTTCCTCCGATCAATCGGATTAGTGCAGTGCGAGCATATACATAATAAATATAAACGAGGATTGCCGCGTGCCAACGTCGATTCGTCTTCCGAGCTTTCGCAACTTGAGATTTTTTTGTATAAGCCTATAGCAGAGTCAAGTACCACTACTACCGTACGATTGGCCATTGTGCGTTGGCGCTTATCATCCCATATAATGAAGTATCGCTGCTGTCTGCGATCTCTACGCGTTATTTGCGTCGTATCATCGAAAGCTCGAGAGTGAGAGATGACGTTGCGCAAAAAAGCTCGATGCTCCTCGCGTTAATATCGCATTTGTCCGTTTATCCTCCCTTTATAGGTATCAAGGCGCGCGACGTAATTTATTGTACCAAATAAATCGTTGACTGACGAAGTCGACGACGAACGACCCTAAAGCGATGATTATTCACTACTTACGTGCGCCGATGAACTTGCAGATTCATTGTATAATTTATCGCGCGCGTTTCATATAATAATGCACGAGATCGAGCTCTCGTCGGTACGCGTAATTTTTACGACATTTTTTTCACGCCGATACAAAGCGATTTAATGAAATTTCTACGAAATACACGCGCGTCGCTCGATTGCAAGTGTACAACTAAAAGCGACGCGGATATATTATATATGGACGCGGCCGCTTTGAGTGGCGCTCGCAAACTGCCGCTCGTTTCTACAATAAAGAACGGAAATCAACGGAACGGATTATTATACTCTCTCTTTTTTTTCGTCGTCGTCGTCGTACGTAGGTACGTCGCGCGATAATTGCACCCGATGCACGGATTAAAATCCTCTATCTAGCCATCGATGCCAGTCGGCTATGTACTCATTGTCTTTTGCCGTTCTGTTCAATTGCGCGCGCGCGCGCACACGAGCTTTTTTCGTCGCAATTCTCGTTAGTAAGTAACGCTGCGTCGTCCTCCGCCCCCCCCCTCCGCTACACGTATACGTAGTCTCGATTCTATCTCGCATTTTGCCATGTGCGTGAGCACAAACGATTTGAGCAAATAAAATATCGAGCGCAAAATTAATGCTCGCGCATCTCTCTAAAACTAAAGCTCTATCGTTAGAGCATACGTACACGGCTCCAAATGAATACATATATTTTTTTCAATTCCGTTTCGCGTGTGTCCGATACCTTTTCGATGCGACGACCGTCGATGCAGCGAAGATTTTAAAGAATAATAAGCGCGCGGAGAGTATATATTTTATTTATCCATATCGCGATGCACGTACACCGCGTTCTGTAGCTGCGCGAGAGTTGAAATAAAGCTCCGCGTTTGACTTCAAAAAAAAAAAAAAAAAAAATTATCCGGCATGCACAAATGTTGCAGAAAAATGTGTGTGCGGGTGTATGTGTATGTATACTATACTCTCGTAAAGAGCAGCTCAAGCAGCTACGCGACACAGACGCAAAGTCTGGACAGAGAGGAGGAGGAGAAAAAGAGATGAAAAATACTGGTTGCTTTTGTAGTAAAATTCCGGACTGGAATCAAAGTAAAACTTTGCTACACCCTCGACTCTTGGCGTTCTCTGTCTCTCTCTCTTTCCCTTTTTTTACCCACTCCCTCTTCCCTCTTCTCTCTCTCTTTCTCTCTCTCTCTCTCTCGCTCTTTTCCTCTTTACTACTGTTCAGTGGCTGCATTTTTAGGGATGAATTCTGCTACCGAATCAAGCTTAGTACGATATTCTTTTTTTTTGGTCTCGCTCGCTCGCATTTTCTTTTCTACTTGAATATGCACCCGTTAAAGAAGACCTTATGCACGCGTGTAGCCAGTAGTCGCGCTCGGCGAGCTTAAAGCGATTATGAAAATGAAATGTTCCTCGCAGATTTAATTTAAAGCGCGAGAGTGGCGGAGAGCGCGATGGAGCGTTGCAAATGGAGCGCGCGAAAAACTATAACGCGCGCGACAAATCCAATCTTCGAATTATTCATAAAAAAAGAGCTCACTTTTGACGAACGAATAAATGTTCGATGATGTTGTCCCCCACGCACTGGAGGGTGACGTTTCGAGCGCGCGAGCTTCGAGTTGAGAAATCTTCTCTCGTCGTCGTGGAGACTAAATCACGGAGGAAAATAGACGGATTTGTATATAACCATATAGATTTTGAGGATTGTGATCGAACGTTGTCGTTAGTCGTAAAGTTAGTAGCGGACGTTTTAACCTTGATTTAATAAATTAATTAATTTTTTTTTCTAGACTGAAGTAGATTTCTTTTTAGTTTTACAATCGTAAAGTAAAAGGTAGGAAAATTTACTCCTTAAAAATTGAATCCGCGCAAAAACCATCAGATACTAATGGGTCTTCGCGCTTCTTCGAAAAGTAATTTCTGCGCGAGTATCGCCTCTTTAAAAGTAAAATTTCAGCGCGGATTACTAATAGATTTAACCATGTATAATAAATTGTTAAAGTCAATCCATCGCTAATAAAAATTTCGAACGACGAGAAAATGGTAATCGTGTGAAAACGTCTCGTTTTATTATATTCTTTTTTATTCCACGTCCATGAAACTTCCTATTTTAGTATGTTATCATACTTTAATGTATGTTTTCCGATGTAAGCTAATACTATGAGACGTCGATGATAATTATGGTCGAATTGCGTGTAATTTCAAGTTCTACCGTTAGGCGTCGTTCTCAAATCCACAAGTTTATAAATTGAATTTCTGCATAAAGCATGCTTTATTTGTGTACAAGTGCATAAAATGTGAGTTCCTCGATACAGAGATGAATGAGATGTGTGCGAAAAAAATTACGCTAGTATAATGATACATGAATTCTGCGCCAGCGAGACAATTACGTAAACATATCGGGCCTCTGTCCTATATTAGCTGGCCTGTAGTGCTCAGTAGCTCGAGCTCGTTCATACCGTCTGAGCTGAATACAGCGATCGAGCCGCGTTGATAAGCCACCTTATATATATAATATATCATTAAAGTGGCATTGATTAATCCAGTGCGTGTATAAACGAGGCGCAACGCAGTCTAGCCACGAAAGCCAGAAGGCACACGTTCTGATCTTGAACGATCGATAATCTTCGTACAAATATGATAAAATCTAATGTACTCGATGAAACATATGTAGATTCAAAAAAAAAGCTCGCTGTAGGATGCGTATATACAGTAATTATACGCGCGATGACGATACGACTCTCGATGATCGTATAATACGTCTCCGGTGTGTCCGCGCGAATGCATAATTCGTGTTCGGCTTTATATTAATGTATACACGCACACACATAGACACGGACATCGTTTACAATTATACTCGGTCGACCGACCATATACATACGATTGAGCGATGGGAATTCTAAACTAGTCCCCGCTGCGCATTTTCAGTGTCCATATATATTTGTATGTATGCGTGTAACGCTCGTTCCCAGCCATTGATACAATGTAAATTTTAATGAATTATAACGCGCTATATATATACGTATGTATATATACGCGTATTTATGCAAAGAACAAGGATTATATTAGGTATACTACTACTACTGTTGCTAGCTAGCTAGCTGCTATACATCGAACGCATCCGAGCGGCTTTGTCGGCGCTGCTGCTACTGCTGTTGCAGCGACGGCAGCCCATCGTGTGCAATTAGCAGGCATAATGGATTTCGATAGACGCACATACACACACACACACACACACATATATACACGTGGCGGTGGCAGCGGCGGAGGCTCTGGTATTATATAGAATGGATGCGCGCTCGCGGATAAATTCGCACGTTGCCTTTAACTAATGTATCTCTGGCATTAACATGTTTCTCGTCTAAAAGCTTCGCGGGTTCTGAACAGCAGCAGCAGCAGAATATGCGTAGCAGTAGTAGTAGTAGTATATCTAGATGTGTGATCTGCCAATGGAGCGATACGCGTGTGCCTCGACTCTCGTCGATATAACGAGCAAAATTAATACACTCGCGCGTACATTATTTTTTTTTCGTCTAGGCTCTCGGCGAGCTCTTGATGCCTGCCAATCGGCTACTCATCGAGCGATGTACTTACTGGGCGCAGGCTTATTAATTACGATCGATCAAGCTCGAATCTGGGCTAGAGAATCGTTTTCTTTTTTTTTTCCCCCCCCGTTGAGTGAAACTTCTGTAGTCACGCTATTTAGCCCGTAAAAATCGAGCGCGTCGTATATTGCGTCGCGTAACTCTGTCTCTCTCGTGCTTTATTATTGTATGTTCGTGTGGATATATGTGTATTTAAAGTACGTACTTACGCAGCGGTAAAAATAATTTATACTTTTGTGGAAAAATGTACGTAAAAATTCATAATCCAAAATTTGTTTTGTACTGTATAACAAGAAGATACATGATAATCAAAGGTGACATTGTCGTGTTTGAATGCAAGCTTCTCAATTCCATTAAAAGATGGAGCATTGGAAACTCGCAAGTTACGAAAAAATGTCCGATTAGTATAAGTATTGACTTGCGTATTTGACTTTTGAACTTCTCAAGTTAGGGTGGCCCGTGCTCTGAATTTAACAACGTTTTCTCCTCCAAGCGCGGTCAAGCACTCTTTACACCGCATAAAACTACAAACGATATCTCTCCGGGGCGACGATTCGTTAAAATTTGTCCGTATTCTGTGAAAAATTTCGCATCCCCAGGATGAAAATTCAAAATGTTCTACAAAAAAAAAAAACATCAAAAAATTTGACTTTTCGGATCGAGAGAGTGACAACGACTTTTTCGTCAAGTTCGAGATTCAATAATATAATCTCGATCGAACGAAATCTCGGACAGAGGCACTCGAATTTTAAGCATAGGCGCATGCATACGTATACGAGAATTCGATCGGCGCGCGAATAAACAATTATAAATACAAGCTGCTGCTGCTGCTGCTGCAGCTGTGCTTGCGCGCGAGTATACGCGACGGGGCAACTTTTATAAAATTGATACGCACACAGAAACGGTTAATCGACAAAGCAAATTTATTTATTCACGCTCGCCCCCCCCCGCGGCCTGCTGTAGCTATATATATAGCTGCTGCTGCTGCTGCCGCGGCGCCGTATGGCCAATCGGCGTACGCGTATATAGGTATACGCGTGCACGTTATTGAGCGCAGGCAAGCCGCGGCACGTAGGTATATACTATATCAATGGAAGCAGCAGCAGCAGCAGTTGCCCGAGCTTGCAAATTTCACCCAATCGAAGCCGAGCCGACTGACGCCGCTGTACTCGAATGTGTGCCTGCGCTACAGGCCGGGCAACGATAATTATTATTGTACACGCGGCCCGTTAATCGACACACTTTCCTCCTCAATTAGTCGCAGCCGATGTTTCCGCAACGGCCGACCCCTCCCCCGTTCGGGCGTGTGAGCGAGCCTCGAGTCGGGGTGTGGGTTATATTGCGCCTGTATACACACACACACACACACACACACACAGAACCGAGTGTATCGGGGCTAGTTTGTACAAGCATTTGGCCGGCGAGCACACGCGTTAAATAAATGATTCCCGATCACTCGCGATCCAGTTTTACCAACCACCGCCGCCACCACAGCGAGCAGCAGCAGCAGCAGCAGCCCCTGCAGCTGTGTGCGCTCTTTTGCTCTTTGCCGTTCCTACGTTATATAAAAGCTCTCTCCGCAAGCTCTGCAGCGATTCGTATACAAAATATATCGATTGACCCAATCTCTCTCTGAAGCATATATTATAATCGACGTACTTTTCTCGTTCCGTATACGTATATAGATGCGAGCCGACACTTTCTGGCGAGACGCAACGTGCCGGCCGAGCGCAACATGGTGCGCCGACTTCACGCCCCCGCGGTGGTGGACCCTCGCTCGCCGGAGCTGCTGCTGCGCTGCGAGTACGACCTGGGCGGCAACGAGCTGTACGCGGTGAACTGGTTCCGCAACGAGGACGTGCTGTTCCGCTACTCGCCGAGCCTCGTGCCCAAGGCGACGGCCTATCCGGGGGTGGCCGACGTCAACGTCAGCCTCGAGCACAGCAACGCCGAGCAGCTGCTGCTCATCGGCCATCAGGACGTGCAGCGAAGTGAGTCGAGTTTTTTTCTCCTTACAATTATATGTAGAAAGTATCGAGCGCATTCTGAATTAGCTGAAAATAACAGTTTACTTGTTTCGAAATATTTCGATCTGTTTTCAATCGCGTCAAATACGATATTACTTTAAGTCTTTACCGCTAGAGGGCGAGTACCTTTATTTATGTAAATCCGCAAGTGACAGAGTTAAAATAATTGTATATATCAATCTAAATTTTATAAATTGTTTCGTTTGTGTATACTTATTGCATTTCCGAACAATGTGATTGATAATTGAAACCGGTCTCTGCCACTAGATGGCGACTACCTCATATGCGTAAATCCGCAAGTGGCAGAGTCAAAATAATTGTATAAGTCCAAGCACTATTTCAAAGCAATTCATACAATTAAACATTGCCAGATTATGTATAAATTGCAATTAATTACATCCTTGCAGACATGAAGTCGTACGAGGGTACGTACGTGTGCGAGGTGTCGACGGAGCGGCCCTTCCTCACCGACTACGGGGTGGCCAACGTCAGCGCCGCCATCCTGCCCAAGGCCAATCCCGTCCTCGAGGGCCTGCGCCACAATTATCAGGTCGGCGAGTTCCTCGAGCTGGCCTGCACCTCGGCACCGAGTCTGCCCCCGGCCGAGCTCTCCTTCTACCTCAACGGACGCAAGGTATATAATATATTATAGCGTTATGCCGTTGTTGCGAGTGCAAAATTTACACGCGAATTGTGATACGAATATCAAAAGGCGTATCTTTCGAACGTCGGCTTGATTTTTTTTTTTGTTCGGCGGGGACTCGAGCGCTCGTTATCGGTACAAAAGCTGCATAGATACAGTCGATCGCGGCCCGGGCAGAGAGTCGTTCGATAGCGCGCCAAATGTACGTTACACGCGTGATGCAGGGTTATTTCGCAGGTCGCAGGATAGCGATCTATGGGCGAAGGGAGGGGTGACACGAAGTGCCTCTAGTGAATACTACATACTCCGACGTATTTAGCACGTATCCGCGGGGAAACGAAGAGAACGCGAGAGAGCGAGAGATAGTCGACGCGTTCATCGTGCTGTGGCGGCGGCGGCCTGATGTGCATCGAGCGATTCGAATTATCAACGCCCCCCCCCCCGTTTATTCGAGAACTGTGTGCAATTGTGTCGAATTCTCTCGCATATAACACGCGGACACCGGGACACGGCGGAAAATTCAATTAGCGGCTACAGTGCGCGCACACACGGTCGAACGTACCATTATACCCCGCGTTACAAGGAGGGCTGCGCTAGATTTTTCCTAAACGCGATCGACCGACCGACCGACTGCATCATCATCATCGTCGTTGATGGTATGAGCTTAATAATCGTCGCGCGTCAAATGTTACTCAGGCGCCGAGCTGCGCTCCACTGGATATTCGCGGGCATAATTCAGTAAGTTTGATGGATACACGAGTTACGCATGCATCAGGTCGAGTACCTGTATAATTTCGAGTTGTCGAAATCATAGGCCGCGCGGCCATCATTTACATTCTAATTTGAATGGCACACGGCTCGCTCGGCTCGCTCGCATTAATTATTTCGTCGAAGCTTCGTACGTAGAGATCGCATACGATTTTCGTGCCTATGTGTGTGTGTGTGTGTGTGTTGCAGATGGACAAGTCGCGGACGAGAATCGACCGGTCGGGTAGGCCGAGCGCCGACGTGGCCTCGAGCGTGCGCCTCGTCCTCTCAACGAAGCTCGAGCGCCAGCACTTTCAGGCGGGCACGCTGCGAGTCGCCTGCGTGGCCCATCTGCCCAACGTCGCGGGCTCCAGTCGCGACTACAGGACCGAGGCGGTGGCCACCCTGGCGGCGAGGAATCAGCGCCTGGCCCAGGAGCTGCCGCCGAGCCTGGCGGCCAGGCCCAACTCCGCGGCCGCGGCGGCGGGAGGAGGACTGACGATAGACTCCTGGGGCATGTTCGTCTTGGCGGCGATCTGGCTGATAGCGGAAAATACGGAGATACTTTTCGCCTCGTTCTTGATACGAGTGTGAGGAGAGAGAGAAACATATCAGAGGGAGGAAGTATCGATTATTTGACGCTTTTGAGGTTCTTTTTTTGTTTACCAAAGTTATGGCATAAGGTAACTATAGTTGTGGAAAGATAATATACGAGCGTTTGACTTTTGTATTTCTATATTTTTATAAGGAACGTTCAATTATGTTGTCAATTACGCGGAAAAATTAATTAGATACATTATTTACTAGCGTAACTTATACCCGTACAAAGCTTTGTAAGCTCTGTACGAAAAATTATTTCAATTACATCAATACGTTTTATTATTATTATTATTTAGTCTGTAAGATTTCTAACGGTGCGTTGAAGTTTGTATATTGTTGTGCGCGAGTCAAAGGTCGGAGAGTTGAGCGAATGAGATTTTAACAAACTTTGAAAATTTTAATTCGAAAAAAATCTCGCAACGATCGACATCGTTCGAGGCACGAGAGAATTAAAATAAAATAAAATGCAAGACAAAATATGGTTATTGTTTCCTCCGGTTGAAAATGTTTTCGATTGTGTACAGCAATTTCCTCGCGTGCACATTTTTCGAATCGTCGTTTTCGCGTTTTGATCGAATCGCATTTCCCGCGCGCGGAAGAAAAGAGAGAGAGAGTCAATAAACGCGCGCATTTTTGCATCATTACGATCACATTATATGGGGAAAAAACGCCCACCCCCGCGCGCGTATTATGTTCGCGCAATAATTTGAAAAATAAAATTGTTTTTTTTTTCGACCCGCCGACTGCGAAAAATGCGCGTGCAGCGTGGGGCAGTTTAATCATATAATAAATGTGTATACAATGTCCGCGAGAGCCTTCGCACAGGTTTTTCGGGGACGCTCTATCCATATGTATGATATTTATATATATTATCGATCGTATAAATAAATATATCTGTATATCGTCGTGGCTCAATGTTTCGCCGAATCGCACGACTTTATGTGTACATAGTGTAAAAAGTATATAATTGTAAAACATGTTCGAAAAAAAAACAAGAGAAAAAAACAAAAAAAAACAAACAAAAAATGAAGAAATATCGATGTTCATTAATCCACCCTTTGCACATGTACGCGAACGCACGATGAAATCTCTTAAATAATTGTGAAAAACGAAACGAAACAAAAAAAATAAAGCAGAAACACTCACTCGTGTTGATAGTGCATCGTTCTATGTATTAAAATATGTAAGAGTCAGATCTAAGCCATTGTCATTGAAATAAAAAGTGGTTAAAAGTGTATAAAAATATGAAAAGCACGAAAAAGGAATCGAATTATTTCACCCGTTTCCTCCCTTCTCCTTTCCCCCTCTTGTGTATATAATAATAAACACGCATTCGCGCGCTCTACATTACTATATTCGTTATTAAGTGTACGCGACTCGGCTCGATCGCGGTTAGCGAACGTAAGCTTCGTTAAATAATATACATTGCATCTCGCGCGATTGAAAAGCTTCACCTGCCTGCCCCATACCTCGTTCGTACACGCGTTTATACGTATCGTATTAATGCGAGAAGCGACCGCACCGCGTTGATTCGGACGGAAACTCTAAACAATCCGATGCCGGTCGCAATTCAACGATATATATAAACGCGTCGAATATGACTCTCGAGTTCGATTGATCGCTCGATTCATTTTTATCGCCACCTCGTGGCCTTTGTCGAGGCTTCTTTTTTTCCCTCTCTATACCCACGCCGTACGTGCGAACCTCATATCGTACTGAAATTACCCCTGCACTTTTTCAACGGGGATGTATGGAGTATTCTTTCAACCTCCACGGGATTCCTTTAATTACGCGAGCGAGCGCGCGAAACTGACAAAAAGTCGGTGCTGCGTCGGGAGTAGCTTTTGATTATATTGACGGCGCTGCTGCTGCCGCTGCAGCGGATATATTCCCACGAGGTCAACCGCGAGCTAATCGATAAATCGAATGAAGCTGTAGCTCCGAAGACGGAGGTATGAAAAGAAGCAAAAAAAAAAAAAAAAAAATAGGAAAATATGAAAAAACAGTATAACCGCAATGAATCCATGAATTACCGCTGCCGTACGTGTAATAGCACGAGATGATACTGCTGGGAAAAGGTAAAATATCGAAAATATCCAATATACGAATTGCTCTTTTTTTCTCTCTCTCTCTCTTTTATATACCGAGCAAATAAATAGCAGCAGCGGCCGCGCAGGAGTGACATAGTCGATCGGATCCTCGTCATTGTGTGTCGAATCGGTCCGATGTCCGCGTACATAAGCAAGTGTCCAATCGTTCGACATTATCGCGGCGCGTCCAAAGCTGTCACAAAAGAACGATATACTGCAGCTTCGTCGTGCGCTGGCGGCGTCATTATATTATATAAACCCGAGTCAATTTGGCCAAATGCGCGGCGCGTCATTGCCTCGAGGCATCCGTCTTCCGATGCGCGCTCATCGGTGTATATAATCAGGTAGAAGCAGCGGGGCACATCACGCGCGTTTGTGCCAAAAACCGCAACGGCGGCAGCGACACACAACAATTGCTCGGAGTGAAACTGTGTACAGCAGCAGCAGTAGTAGTGGTAGTGGTAGTGGTAGCGGTATAGTGCGAGAGAAAGAGAGGCTAATTCGGCTCTTCGAGTGACAGTGTCAGGGAGAGAGAGAGAGCCGTTCGCCGCTGATAAATGCGCGCAACCCTGCACCGACGACGACGACTCTCGTGGGGGCCTTTCACCTGCAGCAGCAGCAGCGACAGCAACATACATACGTATGTGTATATAGTTATAGGAGTCGACTGTTCGTTCCGATCGCCTATATAATGTATCCGAACGCGTGCAACTTGTGTATGCATATATACGCGCTGTTCGGGACACGCGCGCGCGTATTAATGTCCAGAAAGCCGCCCCAGCCTATATAGCGATGCGACAGGCCTACTGTGTGAGCAACGCAGATCGTCATCGGCCGCTCGGCCCCGGCGCGTTTATAATATATAATTGCGAGCTCATTTGCGCGTGACGCGCGCGCGCGATATACGTCCGACGTTGTAAGGCCTGATATCTACGTTTCGCAATTTAATTTCGATCGTATATTCGAATCGCTGTATTATATTATATATGTTCCGGATGGATTATGGACGTATATTTCGTCCGTATATGGCGACAGGAATCTTTGAAATCGACAATTTCCATATATAGATGGATCGAGATCGAAATGCGCGAAATGCGTTGTACGCCGCGACCGAGAGCTAAATGGAATGTGTGTAGGAGGGCACTCGATCTCGAGCGCTTTGTGACGACGACGACGACGACGTACCGCGAATGTTTGCAGGACGGACGGAGCTGCGCGCGAAATAATCGACGACGATCTAGATATAGGTATGGACGAGGAGGCTCGAGTAAGGCGTCTCGCTTTTGGTATTCGAATTTTAGTTATATAGGCAGCGCAATATATGTGTGGTCAACGCGAGCTCGATCGGTCGTGAGAGATATTTTTCGAGACAGCGAGGGAAGAACGTCTTGAAAAAAACAACAACAACATTCGTTTTCGATGAAAAGAAACGTTCGACATTTGGTGTTTTTTTTTACGCTAGTAAAAATGTGTTTTTCTTTACGCTAGTATTTGGTGATTTTTTTTTCATCGATTCGTAACCATAATTATAATGTTCCAAGTATTTTTGTTTGTTCTCCAAGACTCTGCGGATAGTTTACACTTTTTTTTTAGTTTTATACAATAATTCTTTATTTTGTCGATGGTTACAAATGCGTGCGCAGCACAACTTAGAATTGTACATATTATAATGATGGTAAAGCATAATTCCACTAGCCGTATACAAAATTGAGAAGGTTTAGCCTGGTTGTGGCTATTAATGTTTATGAAAAAAAAACATGATATGAAATATAAATCTATGGAACAATTATTCCAAAAAAACATATATAGTTTACCCATCGGTTCTCGCATTAATACGATATGCGTATACACGCGTGTACGAACGGGGTAGGGCAGGTGCTCTGACTTATACAGATATTTTCACTTTACCACTTGCAGATTTAGCGGAAGAAAGATACGTCGTCACCTAGCGGTAGAGTATGAAAATAGCATAATCGTATTTACTGGGTTGGAAACCCATCTTAAGTTTTGAAACAATTAAATTGACATTTTTAAGACATTTAAATTACGCTATTTGTAAGATAATTTGAAACATTTTAGATGGTCGGTTTTTTTATTCCATTAATACTGAGAATCTCTATACCGGAGCTGCGAAGCTTTTCTATGTACGACGCAGATCTTCGCAAGCTCGCCTTTATATTATAATAAAACCTGATCAGAGCACAACGCACAATCATTTACGTATACCGCAGGAGCAGAAAAAGTATGTATACTTATCGCGCTATATACAATATTTCATCCACGAAAAAAAGGGGGTAGAGGGAAAAGCAAAACCATACACAGTTCGATATATATTCAACGCCGTTCGATAATAGAGCGACAAGTGGAGACAAATGGAGATGAGATATAGAGATATCAAAATCGCGCGGGACAATGACTCGAACGTCGCTTCGGGAATTATCGTTTACGCACGCCCTGTCTCCTCGACGAACTTTTATATAACGTATATATAGAGATACGTACAAAAGTTGGCGCGCGGAAGATAATCGTCGTCGTCGTCGTCGTCTTCGCGGCGGCGGCAAGAGTTGGAGAATATCCTCTTCGCCTCTTGGCCGAAATCCTATCGCGCCAAGCCGTATAGGAAAACTTTCTCGTGTATATATACTCGAAGATTCGCGAACTTGCGTGTACGACGATCGAGGAGGTGTCGCGGTTATCGCGCGCGTATCACCTGGAAATGGCTTCGCAGGAACGATCGTCGTCGATATCTCCATGTAGGTGCAAAAAAAAAGTAAAAATCGAGTCATCTGGCCGCCGAGCTCAGCCGTCCGAGAAAATTGCCGCCGGATCTCAGGTAAGATGCACACACGTGTGTGTGTGTGTATATAGGATGCGATTTCCGAGATAGATCGAGCTCTGGCTGCGTACAAGATACATAGCCGTCGTAGCTCTTGCGTGAAATGGATCCGCAGCGATATAGGATGCGAATATATATATATACGCGCGAGGAGGAGGAGGAGGATCGATGCACGTAGACATTTTAATATACGCACGCGGCGGTAGCGGCAGAGCTCGACGTATATTATACACAGTCGCGTGACAGCTTTTCCCGGAACGCGCGGATCATCGTCACGATCTCGAGGTAACTTCGGCTTCTTTTTTTTAGCTTTTCAACGTTACACACGTTGTTTCGTACAGGTACCACTGGCATACATATACGGACGGACGTAAATTGGCCCTGGAGCGACACGCGGCAGCTCGCGCATTGATTTAATCGATCTCCTCCCCCGCCTGCCTATACCGCGGCTGAGGCACAAGAGAGAGAGAGAGAGAGAGAGAGAGAGAGAGAGCTTGATTGGAAAGCTGGCCATTACAGCACGTATAACAAACAGCAGCAGCGGTGTGCAGCTGTTGTTGTAGAAGTAGTAGTAATAGTGGTGCTGGTGGTAGCGAGGTATAAGAGACAGAGAGAGAGAGAAGAGTCGGGCGTGTGTCAACGCATAAATTTTCCACTCCAGTTAGCGATCGAGCACCGTGTATAAAGGAGGCGAATCGGGAGTGCGAGAGAAAGAGAGAGAGAGAGAGAGCACTGTATATATTACAGAGGCATTAATGGCTGCGGAAGCGATTAGGAAGTAAGAGGCCGCGCCGACGCCCTTTTTCTCTCACTCGCTCGCTCTCTCAACAAACAAGCTTTAGCGAGGGGCTGCTTTCTCCCCATTTTCCTATGCTGTGCACCATCATCGCCACCACCATCACCTACTCCGTTAATGGAATATCGATATATATATTCGTGTTGAGTGCGCCGAAACTATCGTCTCCGCGGCCCGTCCTCTCCTTTTTAACGTTAAAGCTTCGACATATATGTGGACGCGTCTTATCTATAGCACCGTATTGGGTATCGGATATCTCGAGCGTGTGTATGCCGATTCGACCGCGTTTCAGATTCGTAAAGCTCGCGATGATTATTTAGCTGTTTAAAATTGTCCAAGGCAAATAATTTTTGTTCGATTAATAACACAATTTCTTCGATAATAACATAGTTACACGGCCTTTCTATTTACTTTAGTCAGACTCAACTTTCCTTACGTGATTCGTAAATATTATTGAATCCAAGTTAGTCTGGCAGATGTGTCGTAACATTATTGACGCAAAGATCGATCGTCGCTGAAATTCCGAGTGAAAAGGATGAAGCCCAGTTGTTCGTTCGATTTTCCTCTCAAGTAATTTTTAATAAGCGAAAACGAAAGTGTAAAAATGTTTTTCTTCAAATTATCTTATTTATGGTTTCAGGATAAAAGAGGAACCCAGTGATGCGCCACTCATTGAGAATGATGACGAGATACCTGATGCTAAACATTTTCAATTCTTCGGATTTCCGCTAGAAAATTCGGTAAATATACACTATTATTATGATAAACATTTATTTATAAAAATTTTCATCTAACATAATACGTATTTTATTGCAGGCGCTTCAAGAACGTAACGGAAATCACAAAAGTAAACTTGACGACTTGGCAATTGAATTTGAGTGTAGAGACGCGAAGCGTATCGCGGATTTATTAGAGGTGACGAAAGTTGAAGATTGTACCCAAAATCGATTGCAGAATAAGGAAGATGAAAACAGTCATCGAACTCGAAATAAAATCAACACGAGAGCGGTAAAGAAAGAACCATTCGTGGACGATGCGAAACAATCGATTGGACATGGACTCGAAGCTGTTATCGACAATGCGTATGAGATATGTAGAAAGAAATGTTCGAACCAGAGTAATCTCAACATCCACATCGATAATTTGCACAATGGTGTCAGACATGCATGTGATATTTGTGACAAGAAATTCAAGAGTAAAAGCTATCTCAAGTACCACAATGATTGGGTGCATAATAAAGTCAGACAAGCATGCGATGTATGCGATAAGACATTCACACGAAAGGATACTCTTAAAGTCCACATCGTCTCGGTGCACAATGGTGTCAAACATGCATGTGATATTTGCGAAAAGAAATTTTCAACGAAGACTCATCTCAAAACTCACATGAATGGGGCGCACATCGGCGTCACTCATGCATGCGATATGTGCGGGAAAAAATTCACAACGAAAACTTATCTCAAACGTCACGTGGATGTGGTGCACAATGGTGTCAAACATGCATGTGATGTATGCCAAAAGATATTCACACGAAAGGATACTCTCAAAATCCATACCGTCTCGGTACACAATGGTGTCAAACATGCATGTGATATTTGCGAAAAGAAATTTTCAACGAAGACTCATCTCAAAACTCACATGAATGGGGCGCACATCGGTGTCGCTCATGCATGTGATGTATGCCAAAAGACATTCACACGAAAGGGTACTCTTAAAATCCACATCGTCTCGATGCACAATGGTGTCAGACATGCATGCGATATTTGCGGGAAAAAATTCACAACGAAAACTAATCTCAAAACTCACGTGGATGCGGTGCACAATGGTGTTAAATATGCATGTAATATTTGCGGAAAGACATTCACACAAAAGTCGGCTCTCAATACACACATCTCTTCGGTGCACGATGGTGTCAAACATGCATGTAATTTTTGCGGAAAGTCATTCAAACAAAAGAGTCATCTTAAAACCCACATTAACGCTGCGCATAAAGGTATTACTTATCCATGCAATATATGTGAAAAAGCATACCAGCGTCAAACTGATCTCCGTCGACACGTTAAATCGTCGCATACAAATAACACTCACACGTGTGATAAATGCGGTAAATCATTTTCACAAAAGAATAATCTTAGGGCTCACATAGTTATGGCGCGTCACTGACGCATTGCGACCTAATAAATGTAACACATTTATGTTAAATAGTATTCAAAAATTCACAATGTATAATCTACTGTATTTGTTCGTAAGATTAATTTAAACATTTTTATTTATTATATTGTATACTTTTCTGGTGATAAGTGATTTCATTACGTAAAATCACCGTCAAAACTTTGACGAAATAAATACTTTTTTATGGAAAAAATCCACGCTGTATTCTTTTAATCATTTTCTCTCGCCCAAATAGCTCGATAATCATTTTCAGGATTACCCTTGTCTTTTACCAAATACCTACATGATTATCTTACTACACACATCAAGTTTAGCTCGTTTATTTCATTTTAAGAAAGATACCAGGTGAACGAGAAACAGAAAAAAAACTTGCTTCGTTGATTCGTGCGCAGCTCGAGTGGCAAAAATACTACACACGCACATAGTGTGTCAATAAAGCTCCAACGAATATGTCCCTCGAGAGTCGTGATTCACGATCAGTAGCTATGGTCTACTTTACTATTCCTATCTACCCACACACACACGCGCGAGTAGTTGAAATAAATATTGTTTGCCACCGTGTACGTGTATGTATATACGTCGCGAGTGCGGCCCTTTGTCTCCGGGCAAGCGACTTATCGTCGTGGAGACTGCGACGACCCCCACAAGTCCATTATCACATTCTGCGAACGAAACAAAACGAAACAAAAAAAAAACAGCAAGAACAAGAGCAACAACGATGACGTCGCGGTGGAATAGAGAAAAAAATATTATTCACCTAGGATTCAGACTCTCTCGCTCTCTCTTTGCCCTTAGTGACAAGACTTTGCACCTGCGTGGACGCCGATACGGTCGTATAGTACGGTATATTATAGCAAGTAATTATAATCGATGTTTCGAAGTTGTAAATGGACTGGACACTCTCGATTCTATTTAGCAATTTTTCTTTCATTCGCAGGAATCATATACTTTTATGCTCGTCGTGCTGTTATACAAGAGTTATTACGTTACAAGATTTGTATGACTCGAACTCGAAACGAGAAGTGAGAAAGAGAGAGAGAGAGAGAGAGATTTAGCCGATTCGCTACTTTCGAGAGGTAAAATTAAGTTTTCACGCGATTATCTCGATTTGCTGCGTTTCGTAATATATATCTATGTATAATACACAGCCCACTCTTTCTCTCTGCACCCCCTCATTTATACATCATACTCGAGAATTCACGCCGAGTTAACCGAGTGAATTGGCCGAGGAAAATTTGATTAACGTCTCCCTCCACCTCGCCCAATTTACACTCTCGGCACGGCTCCGCAGGCCGTGTTCTAAGAAATTAAAAGAAAAAAAAAAGAGCTCGAGGCTCGCGAAGATCACACGAATTTTTCCTTCTTCCTTTCTTTGTCTCGAAAACGCGTCGCATAAATTACTCGAATATAGAAACTCGATGCATCAAGGAAGAATAATCGGCGTTCGGGAAAGAGAGTAATTTATAGGACGCACCGTTGGAATATATTCCCCTTGAGCGACGTTGCGCCCGCGCGCGAGTATGATAATTGTGCACGGCGCCGCGGAACTGATAGTTGAAAGTTTTATAATATATATATTATATATTGTAATCTCTCTGCGGAGCTGGGACAATTGCGCCCCACTAGTCGGTATGGATAGTTCGGAGTTGTCGGGTGGCAACTTTTGCAGTCTCGCTCTTTAATCACGATCGACGCTGCGTTTTGAAAAAAAAAATTTTTTTTTTTTTCGAAACGACACTTTTTCCGTCGCGTTGGGTATGACTAGTTAATCGTAGATTTTGGGCCTCACGGTTATTCAGCACGCTGTATATAGCAAATTATAGTACCATTAACGCAAAGAGTATAAAATTGAATTTTAAGCAGCCGTGGAACAAAAAAAATTCATCGTTCATTGGCACCGGAGCTTCGGATTTAACCGCTAGATGTCGTGATCGATTCCGAACGGGAAATAATAAAGTTTCGTCTAGAAAGTTTTAATTTACACATTGTATTGTAATTACATATGCCTCACTTATTTCTTATGTTGATCGTCTATTTTAATTTTTATTTTTTTTTTATTATTACGATGTAACGATACATATTATATAACCTACTATACATATTATACTGCCACGGTAGAAAAAGGCTACGTATATGCAACGTACTCGCCCCATCAATCAATTATCAGCCGCGCAAATCAACGTTATACCCACGGATTTTCCGCCCTTTTTTACTTTTATTTCATATACATCATACATCGAACTCACCATCGTTGTTGTGTACGAATCAGAGGTAACACGAGTTTTCCACGTAAGCCTATATAAAATGAGGACAAAAGTATGCGAACGAAACGAGACTTTTTTCGGGGGGTCGAGAACGACAGGCTCGTTAATTATCGCTCGTCAAGGTACAATAAAAATCATACGCGGCTAATAACCGTTCTCCTATATACACCGATCTAATTTCCGCTTCGACGTATTAATAAAATTATCACAAATGCATCGATCGATTTCGCTCTTCGACTTTCGCGATTAATTTTTCACGAATCCGAAAGAAGGTGGTGCCGCACGAAAAAAATCGGCCCCAACGTCTAGACACCTCGATAATATTCCCCGATCGCATCTCATCATATTTCCCAAATAAATTATCGACACGAAATATCGAGTCCGAGCGGTAGAGGACAAAATAAAACTTTATTTCATGCGATAAATAATGAAACATCCGCTAATGGCCTTCTCGCGGCCACGTAAGCAATTGAATTAGCCTCGCGAGTAACAACTCAGTGTCACCTGCATGTACTCGCGTGTACATATTACGCGGGTGCAGGGCGAGCTCTTAACGTACTTAGAGCCCAGACAAACTTCCTCCGCGGCTACGAGTTAATCAGTACTACTTTTTCCTTCTCTTCTCTCTCTCTCTCTCTTGCTTTCCCGTACTATATAACTACACGTATAGCGGCGGCGTAACATAAATACGTGTACTCTCGCAGAGAGAGAGAGAGAAAGAGAGATGTGCGGGGGGCAGCAGCCGGGTCGCGCTCGAGCAGCCGCCTATTCCCTATCCTACCCTCGTGTATGTAGCCTCTGTGCACTTACACACACAGGAAAAAGAGAGAGAGAGAGAAAGACGTCAGTGGCATTTTTACGACACAACGACTCGTTTTACCAGCATATCGTTAAAGCCGCTGCCGCTATGTATACGCGCGAGTAGAGCTCGTAAAGCACTTTTTTTCACTCCTCGCACGGAGGGCAGTATAACGCACGCACACAGCTGCGCAGCTTGCCTATCTCTCCGGCGCGAAGCTTTTCTTTCTCTCGGTACCGGCGGCTCTCGACGTCGCGCGTGTGTTTATATTATATATATAGACCACGCGCGGCAGCGGCTCTTGCTTGGCGGGTACGTTTGTATGTGTACACGGTGACTTCTTCTTTTTCGCGCGGGACCGACCCAGAGAGTCTATATGAATTTTCTCCTCCTCCTCCTCCGAGCTCACAGCTCGTATATACACTTTTTTCATCCGCCAACTTTTCGGCACGATCCAGCTGTTGCGATCTTGCGATGCGTATTATATACAGATATAATACTGTTACACGATACGACGTCGCGCGAATCAACGATGCAGCAGAGTTTCCAACTGCGCTCCTCCTCGAGTGCATCCGTGCGACGTTGTATTAGTACACTTTTCTCGTTAGTAATAGTCGAGGCGAATTCGTCGCATTCGCTGCGGAAATTATGGGCCTGAATTTTCATGCAGGATACTCTTTATCTAGTATCACTGATTGTGGAAATGAATCTTGCCCGGCTGAAAAGTTGTCAGTTATTGTTTAAATCGATTTATTTAAACAAATAGGGAATAATGTAAAATATTGCCTTGAAACATTGTTATCTAGGTAATTTGGGCTATTTTGAAGAGAAGATGTCTCTTGGTAATTTTCTCTAAAAGGCTTATTTTCCGAGTAATAGGCGATTCAAAATGAAAAAAACGCTCATTTTGCCATTTTCGATCGCTTATAACTCTATGAAAAAGCAATATTTTTAAATTCCTACCACGTCAACTTATAGTTAAAAACGTGCTCTACAATATCCTGTGTAGCCATCAGTCATTTTTTTATTGCTAAGGGTCGAATTTTCGACTGTTAAATCGATGTTTTCGCTGGGCGCGAGCGCCTGACCTACGCCACACTCGCGCCTCGCATTTGTAAATTCAAAAATGGAATATCTTTTTTTAAGTACTAAGATGAATAAAGTGCAGACGATGTAATATTTTTTATTCAAATATATTTTCACAGCTCTCAATATCACAACCACACATTAAAACACAAGATACATTATTTTTTTTACAAGAACAAGCTTTTGTTTTACAAGACTTTGTTCACTTACATTTAGGAATAAAATTATCAGGTCAGGTATACGCCCCTATTTTCGATCAGTTAGGCTCAAATTTCAATCAAATTTAAATCAATTTTTTATATAGGATTAAAACTTAATATCTGATTTTGAGTAATGTATGTCTGTTGAAGATGTTCGATTCGTTCAGCCAATTATTAAAAAAAATGTTCTTACGGACAATTAAGTTGTTAATATTAAGCATTGATAGAATACAGGGACATGATCGAAAATAGGGGTATATACCTTACTGATGAATTGTTTAAAAAATTCGGCAACAATTTACCCGCTTCGTTATATTTATAACCAAAATCTGAAAAGTTTAATACATTATAATATGGATTCAAAGTATTTTTCCATGTGTAAGCTTGTACAGATGCTCTCAAATGGAATGGAGCTGAAAAGCCGGAAAAACTAAAGTTAGATCTAACTCGAGTAGCCGCGTGTCTATTATCAGTTTTTGACATGTTCGAAAATTTTGCACTCGCTGCTGCGTGTGCAACGCGCCGCTGCGGCGTAGGTCAGGCGCTCGCGCCCACCGAAAACATCGATTTAACAGTCGAAAATTCGACCCTTAGCAATAAAAAAATGACTGATGGCTATACAGGATATTGTAGAGCACGTTTTTAACTATAAGTTGACGTGGTAGGAATTTAAAAATATTGCTTTTTCATAGAGTTATAAGCGATCGAAAATGGCAAAATGAGCGTTTTTTTCATTTTGAATCGCCTATAACTCGGAAAATAAGCCTTTTAGAGAAAATTACCAAGAGACATCTTCTCTTCAAAATAGCCCAAATTACCTAGATAACAATGTTTCAAGGCAATATTTTACATTATTCCCTATTTGTTTAAATAAATCGATTTAAACAATAACTGACAACTTTTCAGCCGGGCAAGATTCATTTCCACAATCAGTGATACTAGATAAAGAGTATCCTGCATGAAAATTCAGGCCCATAATTTCCGCAGCGAATGCGACGAATTCGCCTCGACTATAAGGAGCTTTGATTCTTCCACGAGAAGCTAAGATAAGACTTTTATACAATTATTTTGACTTTTCCACTTGCAGATTTACTGATACGAAGGTACTCGCCATCTAGCGGTGGTGGCAGGATTTACTTTTGACTGAGTTCTCATAAGTTTCTCGGACATCCGACGCATCAAATAAATCAGTATTAAAACATTAATTTTCATTCAAAATGTATACATTTTAGAAAATGATTACAAAAATCGTATCAGGTTTAATTTTCATGAATTACTTCGCGAAATTAATGTAAAAAGAAAGAAATCAGAACCTTTATCGATGTATGAATTTTTCTTTTAAAAGTACCTCGAATGAAATTCAATATCCATTACTTTGATTCCAATGTCTGATTCTGCATTAAAACTGCATTAGACTCGAGGCACTTTTGAACGGTGTAACGAACTGCCTACGTGCACGCGTGCCGAATTAAAACAGACGCGAGCTTTGCGCAAGCTCGGCACCGCACCACTCGGGCGCGCAGCGAAACAAACGACGAGTCGCTGCGTATATAGGACAAAATTATACTCGCTCAACCTTACGAGATCCTTCGTACAATTCGATACGAGTCAGTGTAGTATATAATATAGGCACGTATATATTACGGAAGCCATAGAGCTTTCGGCAAAAGAGAGAGAGAGAGAAAGAGCCTCGAAGACGCGATCTTGATTTCTCGGCGTGCAGTGGATTCGAAAGGGTCTCGATCTCATCTTCCAGTCGAATGACAGTAGCGAAATCGTACGATACGTACCGCGTACGAAGGTAAGAAGGTTGGAAATTCGCTCGAGCATACCTGCCAAGGCTTAAAAAACGAGTATATACACGGCGTATGTGTGTAGCAACGATCCTCCGACTCGCAGCCGCAGCTCTATATAATATGGATCATACGATGCAAAGTCGATGCACAGGTGACGACGATACATCTAGGTATAGGTTCATTCGCGACTGAAACTGCCAAACGTCGTCGTCGCCCATGCGAAAAGCTGCGCATGAATAATGTCCCGTGCAAGGCAATCAACGACGGCAGCAACGACTACATCGTGTCGGGTGCTCGAGTGCGAGGGAAATCTTCCTACTTCTTACTTTTCTTTGGAAATTGCTGCATAATAGGGCTCTTCAATGTGAGGATTTAGTTAGAAATGGATACAAAAATAATCTCGAATCTCACGTAAAAGCAGTGCATCTTCGTATATCAAACCCTTCGAGTGTCTTATTTGTCGTAGATCATTCGGGTGCAAAGCTGATCTCGGTAAACACATAAAAGCAGTGCACGATCGGAACGAAACCTTCAAATGTGACACTTGTCCTAAATCATTTTCCGTCAAGGCCAACCTAAATAAACACATAATTGCAGCACATAGTCTCGGCAAACCCTTCGAATGTAATCATTGTGATAAATCATTTGGATACAAGTATAGTCTCATAAAACACACGATGACAATGCACAATCTTAGCAAATCGTAGGATCGCGGAGACATCTGCAATAAACGAGTATCTAACGTAATGTTAAAAAATCTTTCACATAAATATTCTTCAATTTTTCCAATGAACAATAAATTATTTCAAACTTATTAATTGCTTTTTAATCGTGAAAAACCTTCACCATCTTTATAATTTCCTTATTAAAAATAGTATTTATGAAAATTGATTCGGAAGTGTTGAATCAAATCAAATTCTTTGTAAAGTAAGATAGCGGAAGTCGAGGCCGCGTCAACCGGCTCACCGACGAATCTCTTTGCTAACTGAAAATTATTTATGAAAAATTGAATCAATAATTCTTTTTTTTGTTAATTTATTTATTTAAATGACAAAAATAATCTACAAAATTGAATAAAAACAGGCATAACAAAATTATTGAAAATATGCTTATCAACATAACCAGCTTTGGCCTAGCACCGCTAAGCACAGACCCTACAAATCATCATCGTTTTCACTCCTTCTGCATCGATTATTTTCACTATTCAATTTTTAGCCTTTTTGGAGCTTCCCCGCCTTCAAAGTCTTCGTAATTACGTTTTATTACATTTGTTATTACATTTATTTTACCCTCCTCATCAGTTTGACCTGTTGCCGCCACGCAAATATTATATAAATCTTGGTTCATCAGATTCTGAAGGACCATCTCACAGCACACAAGTGGAAGCCGATAATGAATCAATTTCCAGAAAGATTCTAGCGCCCAGCTCCAGAAAAATTTTCTCGACATCATCTCGAACAAATGCCTTAAACAATCCGGCTTTTCAAACTGCTTTCCCAAACGAATCCACTTTAAATTGCCCAATTTTATTAACTCGCAGCAGTCCATAATTGTGAGTCTTTTCGACGCCTCTTGGGGTCGTAAATGGATTAGATCGTAAAGCGACAAGTCCGGTTTTATCATTGTTTCTCTCGCTTTTTTTGCAAACTCCTCGTCGTCGTACCAACGCTCGTCAAGATCCTCCAACGCCATGAACAATTTGTACTTGTCGAATAATTTCATAATTATCAGGGCGTCGCTTTGGTCCAGCTCGTATCCTCTTTTTTCTAGGCACTCGATGACGGCTAGAATACAACATGCTAATTCCAATGTAAATACAATAAATTCGTTATAGGACTCGAAACGCTGGTCAAACTGACTCGAAGTGGGAAATGAGAAGCTCGACAGATCGGCGCCACGATTCAGCAAACTCTCGACTGTGAGCGGCAAGCCACTCGCCACGGCCCATTGAAGGGGTGTCCTACCCAACTTGTCACGGGCGTCGACCTGCACCCGCTGATCGAGCTCATCGTTGATTTCGAAAAAAAATTCCGCAAAGTCATCGAAACAAGACAAATGTCTTTTGCAAATAATATGCAAAGGAGTTGATTCCTCGTTGTTGGTTGAATTCGGACTGGCTCCTCTTCTCAGCATCGTTTCTATCATCTTCTTGTCACGGCCGTTTTCCAAAACCAAATGAATCGGTGTATTACCCAACTTATCACGGGCGTTAACCTGCACCAGCTGACTCAATTCATCATTGATTTGGAAGAATAGCTCTATTATCTCATAATTCCAGACTGACTTGCCAATGATGTGCAAAGGTGTCCTACCTTCGTTGTTGGCCAAATTTTGATCGGCGCCTCCTCTCAACAGCATCTCCACTATATTACGTTCAAATTCTGCGAATTTCAAAACAAGGTGTAGTCCCGAATCGCCCGTTTCTGGCCAGATACAATTGGGATCCTGTCCGTGCTCGAGGAATTTTCGGACGACGTCGTCACAGCCAAACTGGCAGGCTGCGTGAAAGTGCGTGTAGCCCGACTCGTCGGTGAAATTCACATCAAACCTGTTGTATACTTGAAAAAGGTTGGGGATCAGACTAGACCAGAAACGGGGCTTCACGTTGTTTTTAACCGCTTGATGTATTGGAGTGGTGCGACGCGGCGATATAACTCCATTTTCATCAACGACGGGCTCGTCTGTGTACCCATGTAGGGCAGTGATCTCAATGAACTCATCGCCTGGATTATAATCGAACTTTTCGTCCCTGTAATTTATGGAGTCCCAGAGAAGACACTCAATCTCTTTGGGAAGCAAAAATTGGTGAACTGCCGGAAATGGAGCCACGGATCTTGAATTTTTTAGCATTAGATATATTTGAAGAATAAAATTACGTCGCTCTTCTTCGATGTTCCAATTAACCTTTTTTCGTAAGTCTTTTAATTTTTCCACTAGTTGTTGGTCTTCGGACATTGTTTTTCGCGTTTACGCACACACACACACAAATAAAATTATTTTTTTTTCTTTTAAATCACTTATTACAGTCGCTGCGGCGTTGTAATTTTTACCAGAAGCACCAAGACAGGTATGCTGCACTCTTTTTATGAAACGAGTATAAAACACGTGGCTGGACCGTACGAGCACGAGGTCGTAGTTGACAGTGGCAGAGCCGGAGAACTAACGCACAGCGCGAGAGAAAAAAAACGACTGAGATACATGTGGCGCTATGTGCACTGCAGAGCTGTTGCACTTGCATAGCCTACTTTCACCAAAAAACTTGGATCGACTGCGACTGCGTGAACCGCATAGACCGTTTCGAAATTCGAATTGAAACTCGCTTTCATTAGATTATACGTTATAGGTAAGTAATGTTAGACGTCGAGGCTATGGACCGGCTTGAAAAAATACTCGATACTATCTTTCTGAAAATCCGATAATTTATGCGACACTTTTAAGTGCGCGATTCTTACTGATTCGATAATTTTTGCAACGAGGTATCGATCGTTTTTGAGATCATCATCAATCTAAAAAATATCTCGTTTATTTACGGTGCTGATGTTCCTATTTCTGAGTTTATTATGTAAAGACGAATGGTCAACTTAAATTTGAGAAGTTTATTGCATATTTGAAACAAATATGTGTTTAAATTTTTTATATAATAAATAAAAAATTTTTATTAAATAATTATTTACCAACACTGTGTTAATGGGACATTGTACATTTCATAATACTAATACTAATTCGGTCTTGATAATTAAAAAAAAATTCTAATTTGTTGCAGAGTCTTCTCGAGGCGACTCGAAACAACAATTTTCGCCATTGGCTGACCACCACGGACATTTATGTGTTGCTCAGACTTTATTACAAAATCGAGGACTTCGCGTTCTGTCCTACGGAGACTCAACTTGATAACATCATTGATGAGTTCAGGAGAGGGCATGAAGTGACGTTGAAACCCATAGTCCTCAACGAAACGGGAAGGCACTTATACTAGTACTCTGAACTCGACCTTTCCTCTTGCGGGCACGACTTTTCAATGGCGACGCGCCACCTGGCGGCCGAGTCGGAAGTTTGAAAAGTCAAAAGGTGGGGAAAGGTGTTGAAATAATGAGGCGAGTATTTTGAAATTTAACCAAGTTCACTATTGAGAAGTGGTCCTAGGTCAAAACTCTCGAGCGCTCGTCGACGCGAACGTGAAGACGAGAGTCGATGTGCTCTGGATGGCTGCCGAGAGACGACTTTTTTTAATCGGCCAAAGTGGCTCGCTTATATACACAGCGACCACGCGCTGATTGGCTGATGCCGCGAGGTGGGGACGAGTGCTGCAGCGCACGTCGTTTGAGTGGGGACGCACGCAGGGGTCTCGGCGTTGGTGGGGATAACAATCTTAATGAACACATAAAAGTAGTGCACGAATTGAAACTAACCCTTCGAATGTGATCATTTTCATAAATCACTTGGATACAGGAATGATCTCATAAGGCACATGGTGACAGTACATAATCTTAGCAATCCTTCGAATGTCATTATTATGATAAATCATTCGGATACAAGAATAGTCTCATAAGGCATGTGATGACAATACATAATCTTGGCAAATCGTAGGAACGCGAAGACATCTGCAATTACACTATTATTTAACGTAATTTTAAGAAATCTTTCACATAAATACTCTTCAATTTTTTCAATAAACAATAAATTAATTCAGACTTATTAATTGCTTTGTAATCGGGAGAACCCTTTACCACCCTTATTACTCTGTACCAACTCCCCATTATTGTGTAAGCAGACCTTTTTAAACCGATTCTCGTTCACGCAAAAAAGAGCTCCGTAAGCAGTGACAATTTATCCCACAAAAATCTCATCGCGTCCCATATACCGTGCTATTTTATACAATACACACAATATAGCACACATTCATACGTGTATCTTAATCGTATACATAAGGAAACTATTTTCCGTGGCACAAACTCAACGCCAGCACACACACACACACGCGCGCGCTGTTATCTTTTCTCCGAGGAAATAACGTCGGGCGAGCTGCGTGTTATATGTAGCTGCGCGCCGATATACCCCGAGTCGTGAGCAGGACAGAACAGCCCTGGGACATGTGTGCCCCGTATATGTATATAAATACACCTCTAGGTGTACACGACACGACGACGACGACGACGACGACGAGCTTGCGACGATGTTAAAATGCTCGGAGCTGCCTGGCTTATATACCCCAACTTCAATGCGCCCACGATAACATCCTCTCCGCGCGCATACACGCGTGCGTTACTTTATAATATTACGTATACATACACCTGTACGTGTCTGTACAGTGCAGGGGCCGCGAGATACGTATAATATTACTTTATGTAAGGCTTCATCGATTTTCCATATTTACGAGGATTACTTAGGCGCGTCTTGAATTTTACGATTATCGTTATCTATATTTTTTTCATTTTAATATAATATATAACCTTTTTTAGTTTAGTTTCCAGTCAACTCGGACGTTTTACACCCCCGCACGACTAATGCTCGATTATTTTCCGGTCTAGACCTCGGAGCTCTGCTCTTTCTCTATGTATTCGATGGATGAAATGGACTAGCTGTTGCTGCAGCAACAGCAGCAGCGACGCAAATGGAATACGTTTATATATATACGGCCAATGCCAATCTGCGTCGGGAGGGCGACGTGGCGCGCGCGCGCGCGCCCGGGATTGCAACTTTTGTTTCGCAAACACGCACAAACTAGCCAAATAAAAAACGGTGGGTAGGGGGGCTGCAGCGCAGCTATCAATCGATCTTTGATTGCAACATTTCGAAAGCTCGCCCATACCCGCGCGCCAGACTATATAAGACAGTTATTTGTCCTGTCAGCTCGGATTGAAAATGCGCCTGACTTTGATAAACTAAGTGATTTTTTTTTGTCGTCACCCCCCTTCTATGCCGCTGTCGTTGTACATTACGCGAGCGATTGCAGACAACGAAAAAAATCGCTCCACGCGGCGATTCGTTACCGTGCCGCGCCCCTCCGGTTGTAATTGCATTAATTCTCCGATTCGATCCGCGTCGAGTTATTATTTTACGTGACTATTGTGTACATCGTATATACATTTACTTTCGACTTTTCGAGCGAGAGACAAGCCGACGTCATAAAGAACTGGTAAAAAAAAAAAAAAAATACCACAATGTGCGCTATAAAATGTAAGTATCACTGACACTACCACCACCACCACCTCCGTCGTCGCGTATCCGCTTATCGCCTTTACAAATCCGTGAATTTTCGCGACGTTGGGAGCCGAGGAAAAATCTATGATATATATTCGTAATATAAAAGAACCGGTATCACTTATGACAATATACCGCTATAAATAATAGTAAAATTTCCTGCCGCGTCTTTTTCTTCTTCTTCCTCATTTTTTTTGTTTTTTTTTTTTTTTTGCACGAATGAAAAATTTTATATCGTTCAATACGTCGAGCGCGATATATAAAATAATTTAAAGCGGGCTCGAATCGTAATTGATATGGAAAATTCGATATCCTTGAATAAGAATCACACGTATATGAATTATCAAGTATATCTAAAACTGGATCTCGTCATAACACTATATTGCGTGACTTAAAAAAAACATACTCCACTTGATTTATCGGTGCGAATTAGCTCGACAAAAAAAAATACAATAATAACAATTTTCTCTCTCTCTTCTCTATAATCGAAAGAAAAAGTGGCTGGGATATACGGCGTAAGTGGAGTTTGTTGCCGAGCGATATAGTTGATCCCAGCAAAAGTTGATCCTCGCGTCACTTCATCGGCCGGGGGGACTATAAGCAGCAGCAGCCGAGCAACTCGTTGCAATTTTTCACTACATCGACAATCGGCAATTTTCTATCCTCCGAAATCCAGTCTTACACTGCTGCACTAGCATATATACATATATAACCAATCGGCAATACACACATATATATACCAGTCACGCGCGAGCTCGCAGCACACAAATATATACATATACACTTGCCTATCGTCACAAATTCCATGAATCTTCCAAACGAGAAAGAGAAAGAGGATATACAAGGCAGCAGGCAGCAGCAGCTCCGACACATGCAGTATATATGCGAGAGGGGGATGGTGCGCGCCCATACATACATACATATATAAAGAAAGAGAGAGAGAGACTAAAAGTGAGCTGGGAGCTTGCAACGAGCTGGGACGCGACGCGTACACGCGCGGCCCGTACGCGCACGAGCTTTTCCTCCTTCTCTCTCTCGTCTTTTTCTGTCCTCTTTACAGAGGCGAAACGCAAATCCGTGAGTGTGCATTTATCGAGCAGAAAAGAAGACTTGGGCATTTTACTTGGGGAGCTTGATGCAGTAGAGAGAGAGAAAGAAACGACGCGAATGAATCGGGAAAAGAGGTAAATCCATCGATGAGAGTGGCTGCCTTGCTGCTGCTTTTTTTTGGTGCCAAACGCGGGAAAATAGAATCCTCTGCGCCACGCGCGGCGCATTTGAAAGTTAAATGGGCCGTAGATAAAATAAACACGCCTCGCGTATACATACATATAAGCTCTCGCACGGCGCGCGTATTGTATATAAAAGGCTATATAGTGTAGAGCTTTCGCGATGTACACACACACGCGCTTATAACGAAAGTCAGTGCAGGTGTATACCACAGGTGAGGTGTGCCGAGCTTTTACACACACAAACGCGGAGAAATGTATAACGACGACGACACACGGGACGCGCGAGCACTCCGCCGACGCCTTGTTATTCCAATATACATACGAGTACGTAAGGCGGTATGTATAAAGGAGCATTTTTGAAGCTCGCAACGAAATTAGTTGGGAAAAATGAAACGACGAGGCGCGATAAGGACGCGATACTCCCTGCCTAACACATTTTTCTCTCTCTCTCTGCTGTATATATCGGAGCGCTCGTATGCATTAAAGCACGCGTCTTAAATCAAGGGGGGGGGGCGAGATCGGCCCTCTGAATAAGGTATCTATGCATTATGTGCCGCATAAAGTAGCGCGAGCAGCAGGCTGAAGAGACACTTTCGTGTCCCGAGGCGGGTCGGGGCGGAGTGTGTGCGAAATAATTCAGCCAAAGAGCTGCGTATATATATAGCGCGATCGCGAAGGACTGGCTTATAACACCAGAACGCACACACACACACACACACACACACACACACACACACACACACACACACACACACACACACACACACACACACACACACACACACACACACACACACACACACACACACACACACACACACACACACACACACACACACACACACACACACACACACACACACACACACACACACACACACACACACACACACACACACACACACACACACACACACACACACACACACACACACACACACACACACACACACACACACACACACACACACACACACACACACACACACACACACACACACACACACACACACACACACACACACACACACACACACACACACACACACACACACACACACACATACACCCTTATAACCATGAATTTTCTCGGTCTCCACTGAGAAACATAGTCGAGAGATTAAGGAGCAAGTTATATACAGGGTGTGCATATAAGGGCGCGTCGAGCCAAGAAAGGATACCGAGCGATGACAAAGACGATCGCGAAACGCGGCACGACTGTCGTCATCTTTTTAAAGCGTTGTATTATAAACCCCGACTCCTCCTCCTCCTCGAGCTCGAGTCTCTGTGGAAAATCGGATTTCGAGGCAAGCTATATAGCAGTACCTCTATGAAGGCAGAGGAGGAAGGTTCCTTTCTTGGTGTCTTCACGGTGTGGAGCTCGCAGCGGAATCGTCAAAAATGCAGATCGCGCAGAATTCATAATGCGACTAGCTGCTGTAGCTAGCCATAGGGCAACCTTTTATACGAGATCACCTCTCTTTCTCTCTAGGTTGGATTATTTACCTTCCTTTGCTCCGTCTTGCATTCATCGCTTTTGTGCATTCCGGATGAGAATGTGCGGGTGTGTGGGGGAGGGGGGCTAACCGTATGTACTCCATCGAGACTGATCCAAAGACGATGTCCTCGGGGTGACCTGTGTGGTGTATATACGAGGGACACCGTCGATTCGGAATTATATTTGATCGCGAATCGGTGAGAGTGGAAAAATGTTGGTGGTGTATTGAATGAATTATTGTTGAATGTACTTTTGACAATTAAAAAAAGGTTTAATCGATATTTATGAAAATTTATACAGTATGTATTGCTGTATTAAAACGTGTTGAATTGCCTTCCATTGGTATATTGTGGCGTGACGGATTTAATTATCTTACACAAGGGCAAATTTGAAAGGATAATCCTGTTTTGCAAAATAAAACTTTATTGCGCGAGTGTCAAATAATTACAAATTTTTACATCCGCATGAGATGGATTGGAGCAGCGTGAAAATTTTTAACCAAGAGCTCAATTGGCACAGACGGGTAATTTCCCAAATGCTGCATATTAATTGCTTTAAAACCAAACTAATCAATTTCTTATGACATTAACGAAACTTGTAAATTGTATAAATTTAATTCACATACTTGATTAATTCATTCGCATGAATTACATTTTCGCTCTGTGCCACCTAGCGGCGACACGTGTACCACTTCACATACACCAGTATACATAATTTATACATTGCTTTTAAAATTCATACAAATTTATAATTAACTTATTTAGTTTTAAGTCTTCTATCGAAACTTCACTCTAATGAAAAACGATAAATCAATGTAAATTATAGCTAACTTTTAGAGCCTTTAGGCTATACACATCAAACTATTTTGACACGAATTGGTTATGAATTGGTAATTTTTATTTTTATTATAAAGCTATACTTGGGCCACTGTGGGCCCCATATTATCATACTTTATTTATTTACATCAATATTTTACACAGTATTATATACACCAATGTAGATCACTTAAAAAAATTGTATAAAAAAAATAGAAAGATGAAACGAAAAAAAACATGCTTTTTCATCGCTAGCACACTTCTGTTGCTTACACAATACTGTTTACACGTAATTACAATTTTATATTCTATTTTTCTAAGAATTTAAATATGTACAAGATTTTAAATGCAAATACACTATATTAAAAAAAATGTCTTAATCAACGATTCACGACTATCGTTCTAATCAACTCGCGAATAATCGCGGCCGACCAACAATTTACCAAACAGCGAACGAGCGACTTTCGAGACGAGCGAAGTCGCCTGCGAGCTTTTGTCGTCGTCCACAGCGGCGGCCAAGCACATCGCGCGCAGCTCCTTGTTCGTCAAAGTGTCGTGGACGTCGATCTCGTCGCGGCAGACGGTCTCGGCCCAGCGCCGAAAGAATCCCCTCGCCAGCTTCTCGCACAGATGCAGCTCGCAAGCTCGTCGGTGTCGCTTGGGCAGCTCGATGTTGCGCGCCAGCCTCGAGTAGTCCTCGTGCGTCAGTAGTTTTGCCGCCTCGTCGGCCGGCAACAGGATCAGGTCGTGCAGCGACAGACTCGAATCGCCGTCCTTGATCGTTATCTCTTTGGCTTCGCGCGCGAACTCCCTGTCGGCGCACCAATTACCCTCGCTCGGCTTCGTCTTCTCGTACAGTCCGTGCCAGTCGAACAGCCTGACGATGGTCATGGGGTCCGGCTTGTATCCTCCCCTCTCCAGACTCTCGACGACGCCCAACAGTCCCGCGGCTATTCTCAATCGGCGGTTCCCGTCGCGTCGATCGAACGACCATCCGCGGCTGGCGAAGTCGCTCGGCCGATCGGGAAATCGAAAGCTCGCGAGATCGGCGCCGTGCTCCAGCAGTATCTTCACCGCGCGGGGCCTCAGCTTCCTCACGGCCCACTGCAGGAACGGTGCCGCGTCGACCCTCACGGTCTGCTTCAACTCGTCGTTCACTCGAAAAAACGCCTCCAGCAGTTCATCGTCGTCCCTCTCGAGGCAGCTCTGCAGCAGGCTCGTGCCCGACTTGTTGACGCGATTGGGCTCGGCGCCCCGCCTCAGCAGCAGCTCGATCGAGTCCGCGCCACCTCCGCTAATCATGGCCATGTGCAGCGGCGTGTTGCCCCTCTCGGCCTCGCGTATGTCGATCGGCACCCGCTGGCCCAGCTCGTCGCACACCTCGAGGAACAGCCTGGCCAACTCGTGCGCCGGCCCCGCCTCCCGCCAGGGTATCGCGTGCAGCGGCACGAAGTCGCCCTTGACCAGCAGATTGGGCTGGGCGCCACCCCTCAGCAGCAGCTCCACCACCTCGGCTCTGTTCTCGGCCATGGCGATGTGCAGGGGGCGATCGCCCGTGCCCAGCACCGGCGCGTCCGGATCCAGACCGAGCTCGAGGTAGCCGGCGACGATCCGGCGACAGCCCGCCACGCAGGCCGCGTGAAAGTGCATCCAGCCCTCGCGATCGGCGTAATTCGCTCGGCAGTCGTCGTAGATCTCGAAGAGGCCGCGTAATAATCCGTCGCGGCGTCGACGATCCTTGACGCGGAGCGCCCGATGCACTGGCGTGACAACGCGCACGATCTCACTGCTGTTGTTGCCGCCGCCGCCGCTGCTCGACTCGACTCTGTGCTTGTAGCCGCTTCGGGCCACAAGCTCGACGAGCTCCAGGCCGCGGCGCTCGTGAACGCACGCGTCCCAGAGCAGACGCTCGATCTCCGCGGGCTGGTAGACGTCGCGGATGTTCTGGCCCTTCCTCTTTGGATCCTCGAGGCGGGAAAAGACCGCGTCGATGTCGTACGATCGATGCTCCGTACGTATTTCCGAGCGTGAATTATTATTATGCAGCAGAGTCGCAGTGCGCGCCGCGTACGATGGAATCGATCGGCGTCCGTATGGATTGTAGACCACGGACGGCATCGTTGCGCGGGCCACTATTTATTTATTTCTTTTCTCACAAACAAAAACAAAAACAAACAAAAAACAAACAAACAAATCACTGATCGCTCGGCGATCGTGTGTATACAATTTGTGGGTTGTTCACTCCGCGGCGTCGTGATACGTACTGAAAGCACGTGGTTCGGTAGTAGCTGTATTATAAAAATATAAGCGAACAGCTGTTTGTCCCCGCGGAGTAGTTTTTAGGGGCCTCACGTTATAATGACGTCAGTGGCACGATAATATACAGCGATATATAGAAACGGCTCCGTAGGCATGTGTAGCCGACTTACACGCGTCATGCGAGATGTATAGAGAAAGCAAGAGCGAAACGCGAGACAGAGACATTGCAAAACATTACGGTATAGGCTTCTTGTATATCGTGACGTGAATCGTGGGTGCGACTGCTGCTGCCGCCGCCACTGCGATCGTCGCGTCATCGTCGTCAGCGCGACGTCGATCGTTGATCTCCAATTTTTTTCAAAGTTTTTGGACTAATTACTCTCCCCCACCACCTACTCTGCGACTCGAGTCGGTACGGTGAGACGCGATGTCGTTCCGTTTCTTCCCGTGTTTGGAAATTATTTTAAACAAATGTTAATGCGAAACGAGCCATTAAAAAAAAAAAAAAAAAAACATCGATCGTATGCATGGGTTTTTTTTTGCTCTCTAGATACGTAATCTGTAATTATTTTGAGGTCAAAGCGACACACGTGCGAGAATCGAAAAATAAAATTCCAAACGGTTCTTCTGCAGACTTTAAGAGTTTTTTGACCTCTGCATTACTTTCTTATAAGTTCATTTATATTTTTTAAGTATTTATTGATTGATTCACCTCCACTTGAGTATAACCATTTTTATATCTTCTGTAGAATTAATACTTACTAAAACGAATGTAAAACGCATTAACAAAATTTTTCGAATCGATTATATTGCGGCCTCGAAATTTCATGTGTAAAGAAACAATTTTCGTAGATACGTTTTGGATACAAATTTCCCAATGATCTTACTCGAGCTTTTCCGTAAAAAAGCTCCACCCGCGATTCGCATCCTTAAAATACTCACCCGTTTACATGGTATCTTGACGCCGCTGTATACGTGCTACACCGTATATATGTATTATATACGCCGCACAGAAACGAATGTAGAAAGGAAGATGGTCAAGGTGTCGCAGAGCCATCGGCTGGAATTTTCGCTCGCTTTACGACGTGGACGTGTGGCTACACACAGCTAGATATACCGCCCCACACCATTGCACTGTATATATTCGCGCGTCGTGTGTACGAGACCTAATCTTGGAAACAATGCAGAGGAGGCAGTAGAGAACCGAGCCGATTGACATAGCTCGCGAGCTTTATCGCCTCTTCAGCTCGCTTTTGTGGGGGCGCATCCAAGTCCTAAAATGTCATCCTCGTGCGCGCGGCCTTATATACGATATCGTATATATATAGGAGCTCGAGCCGCAATCGCGTCGATCCTCGAGGCCCGCGCAGAGATCTACCCGCTGTTTGTGTATTATACGTGTGTGCATACGAGATACGCCTGTACAGTAGTTATATGCAGCGGTGCGGTTTATTGCCCTCGAAGACCACCATATCCTCTCTCTCTCTCTCTCTCTCTCTCTTATAAGCTTTAACGGTCGCGCTCACAACTGGCCGCGTCGAGCATTTCTCTTCCGCTCGAATCAAAGTCTAATTCGAGGCATTCCGTGCCTCGACGAGGGCGCGCGCCATAAAGCACGAGCGATGCAGAATCGTAGATTTTCGACGAAGCGAGGAGCGAGATATGTTACACTTGAAGCTATACATCGTATCTTTTTTTTTCCAATTTTTTTTCTCTCTCAACACTGCTGTCACACTGACCCGAAACCCCGACTCGCTCCTCCTACTCCTCCTTCTCCTCCTCGACGCGCTAATGATTAGCTTTCCTTCGAGGGCGAGCTGGGAGACGAGAGTACGCGACGATAGTTGGGTTTTACACGCTGCACGTATATCTATTATAAGTAAAAGTACCTATTAAATCCCAAAGCTCGCAAAAGCTCGTGTGCTCGCGCGAGCAGCTCGTTATCGAGCTAACACTTGGCGCGTATAGGTACGCGCTGCTCTCCTCTCGCCAATAATGTACTTACATTATTTTCTATAGCTGTCGTAAAATTACATTCTTACGGAGTTGGAAAATTTTCTCTCTCTCTCTCTCTCTCTCTTTTCCCCATCCAATTTCCAAAGCTTTCTTAATTTTTCTTTCTTTCCTTTTTTTTTTTTTGTTAACTTCTTACTTTTAATCTTATACCGTTCTTACCTTTGAACGCTCGAGACGTGCTAATCCGAATCGTTGAACAAACGTGCGAATTAAGCAAACGACTAATTTCGCGCACTTGAATCGCTGTATCAAAAGTACGTCTAACATCTGTAGGGTACTTATACCAGTGATTGACCGCTTTCGATCTGTAAATGACTACTTTTGGATGTGCAATAATTATCGTTTTTCCTTGTTAAATTATGATCGAACATAGAAAACAAGAAGCATCCTTCACTAAAGAATTGATTTACGTCCATACAAATGTATTTTTAATTGTTTTTCATATGATATTTTCCAATATGGTGCGCTCGCGCTCGCTCCGGCAAGTATGGCAGAGAGAGCTGTGGCTTATACACGCTCTTCATATACGGCCTTTTCCGTTACCCGCGAAAACTCTTTTTCATTTGAATTTGAAACACAAAAAAACCTCGCTCATGTCTCTACGTACCGGAAATAGTAGTTCCCTTAAATGACCCCATAAAAATTTGAAAATAAAAATTTTCAAATTTGCCTATAAATAGTTGTCAGAATATGTTTGATTTCATTACAACCATAGCTCATTGAGTAATTATTCAACAGTGGATTGACTAGACCTTTCAACAATTAGAAAAATAAAGAATTTGCGAGCTTGATGTGAATAATAAGGATAAGACTGTCATACTTGATCTTTTGAAAAAAGTATTACCACCATTTTGAATTACTGTACGATAAACTTTTCAATTTGATATAAAGTTTGAAAAATAAATATTTCAGTTATGCTGAATAATTGTCAGAATATATTTGATTTCACTCGTATCATAGCTATACAATTGAACAATGGTGGATTATTTGATTATTTAATTTGTTTATTATTGGGACCGTGGGGTATAAACCCCATACGGTCCCAAGGCAGATTGATACAGATAGTAAGAATTGAAATTAACATAAAGATAATAATAGAAATTTTTAGCAGATAGGTACAAGATACAACAATTAAATGTATATACAACAAGACATCAGATGCACATACAACAATTAAAATAGATTGTACAACAACTAAATTAGGACTAACAACAATATGTACATATTTACAAACAGAAGCACGAGTGCGCAGTAACAACCGCACCGCTCCAGAGAGCAATAAATGATTAAAATTCGTCCGCGTCCAAATCAGCCGAGCGCTGGCTTCGGCATTTGTTTCTGTATTTTGTGCGAGCCTTAAAAGCTGCAGCATTCGCCAAAGTTTTCTGAAGTTTAGGGACTTTCGTTGCTGGATCTTCAACGGGTGCAATGATTTTATTGCCCAGATCAAACACATCTCTGAGCACTTGATTTTCAGCCAAATGAATGTTGATGCCGGGCCCGAGTAATCTGCAAAAAGCATTGTATCGAGAGCGAGCGCACCAACCGTTCAAGAGTAATGTCTCTTTTCCAAATCTAATCCGAGTTTCCGGAGCGATATCTTCCTCGATGTAGCGCAGAATATCTCTGAAGGTAGCTCGCTGAATGGTCTTGTCTTTCTTCGCCCTGGACTTGCTCGAATCGGTGGCCAATTCCTTCAAAGTTTCGACCAATTCTTCGGCCCAGACTCGCTCGTAATCATCCGAATGGCCTCGTCCCAGCTCGAAGATCACGGCCAATGCCTCGCCCGCTGTCGTGCGCACGTCCAAATGAGGAGATCGAAGCAATCCGCTCAACTGATCGAGAGACGGCACGGAGGTATTCGTTCGTGCGCTCTTCAGTAAATTATTTACGGCACCGGAATTCATCGTGGTCAATAGCAATGTCCAAGACGAAACGGCGGAAGCGTGAAGTGCAGCGAGCTCGGGTGTAACTTTTGCCACGACATCGTCTCCCTTCGGATAAGAACCAGCGAATACGTTGGACAACAGCTGACTCAACTCGAGAAATTCGCCGAGATCTTTGCCGGACAGAAATTGATTCATGCCGAGAGACCAGCAGCACTCGGTCCTGCCAGCGATCGAGGCCGCGTTATCGTTGGCAATTTTCATCATCGTCGCTTTGAGATCTTTGTACACGTCCTCGGCGCAATCGCCGAGTTGAGCACACATCAAGGTACTCAGTTTGGCAGCGGCGCTTCGTTCCTCACCTCTGCCCTTTTTTAAGCTTCTCTCGATGGCGTCCGCGAGCGTGAACTTTCGCCCCTCGATGAAATCCGGCACGCATTTGTCCGTAAAAGACTTGCCGACCTTGAGGTAGTGAGACACTCGGCTCTGGGCGGATTTGGACGTGAGCCCGTCGATATCGTCATCGCACGAGACTTGCTCGTAATTCTCGTCTACGTCGTTTTTATCGTTGTTACTAGCCTCGCTCGGGACGTTGTCGCGAGCGTCCGAAATGCAGCTGCCGGTATCCGTCGCAGATTCGTCAGCGGAGTCGGAATTGTTGCGCCTGCCGGCTTTTCCTCTCTTGCTTTTGCCTGGCATCTTGATAATATCAACGTATTGTTTAGATAATAATTCAAAGTACTGTTCTTTGGATTTTAAATATTTTTGTCACAACACGTGGTAAATGGTGAAATACACTGTCGTATAACTTCTTCCGACTGCACCTGTACACTAAAGGCTATTTAAAACACATGGCACAACTTTCACTTTTTCCAAGAAAATCACTTGGAGAGATCGATCCGATCAAATTTTAGATGTTCACCCAACGGCTTTGTAATTACTACTGACTTTATGTGCACTATACGATCTATGTAGACATCTATAAAGAACTTGTAACGCTACGCGCGGAATTCAAAATATCGTATAAACGAATACTTGTTTCGTTAATCATAATAGAGGTATCTTTATCAAATTTATAATAAATAAAACAAAAACAAAACAATTTAAATAAAATAATTTATTTGTTTACTAGAATATTATTATTTTATTCATCCTTTACATAAAATAACGATGCAATTTGCATAAAATCGCTAGTGGTTTTAATTAATAATTGTTGTATCGTATCATCATAAGCTGAGCGCAGCGAAGTCGTATCATAGCCAGTTCGCCTGATTTTCGTGCGTTAGCGGTCATATGATAACTTAAAATCGTTTCGTACAATCGCTTTGAAATTTTAGAGGTATATTCTTTGGGACTGGGCGCGTTACTGATTAGTTTTTTGTGTGCATTCGCCCTTTTTTGCAAGTTAGTGGGGGAGTGCAATAGCAGATGGCTAAGCATAGGCATCATCACCTTCAGGTACCATATTATATTATAAACATGTATATATAATGAAATCCCGCTGCAAGCCGTGCGCGCGATATCGCGCGAGCAGTAGTAATTCATTGCTCTCGTGCCTCGACACGAGATGTTTACGCACAAACGAGCCCGATACAGATTATAGCTGCTACCGCTGCACCCGCGCGAGCTTCGAACGGGGGGCGCCGTTACCGAATGTCGTTCGTGCGCGATTTAATTCATGAGCATTTTTTCTTCTATACATTTTTTCGCAAGTTTCACCGAAACAAGGACAACGAAAGAATTTATTATATACGTATGTGCGCTGATCCCATATAAGAATGATGAAGAGCGGCTCGAGGACCCACCAGCTTTTAAAAGTCTATAAATTTTCACACGGACACACACTTCGGTTATGGACCCTCCTCCTCCTTCTCCACTACTACCCCCCTCCGCCTTTTTACGAAGACTTTCCAAGAGTGGGTTAAATCATTTGAATTATTACGTCTACGCGCGCGTGCCCCGTAGCGGCGTATAAGAGCAATGAATTTTTGAAAATTCCGCCCGCATTCGCACCTGAATCTTTCCCGCGCGCGGGTTAACTGATCGTACTTCAAGACGTGGAAAATATATTTTATCTCTTTTGTTCGTGCGTTCGTAGCTATATACCTACGTATACTTTCTTGAAACTTGTGCGGGGAGGACAAAAAAATACACGCGTGACGCATTTTCTCGGGCTGCGATATCACCCGTGACGCGTGCTTGTAATATATATCTTTACACGCGATAGAAGAAAAAAAAAGCAACACGATTTCACGCGGAGCTTCGTTATACGTATTATTGTATAGGAAAGGGTGGAATTCTCTGTCCTGAGAGAGAGAGAGAGAGAGAGAGAGAGAGAGTACAGTACAAAAGCTCGAAAATTCAATATTTCAAACAACAACAACAGCTACAATGGGACTCTCTGCTCGAGCGACGAAACTCCATATATAGGCAAATGCTAAAGCGAACGATACCGTCGCGCAAGAAGTGTCTTGAAATTTTAATTAACTTTTTCCTCGGGAACCGCCGAGGCAGGACAGAGAGACAGAGAGAGAGAATACATCCCGGAGCTTGCAGAGAGAAGGAAAGCTCTTCGCGCGAGAGTATAAGAGACAAAGGCCAAAGCTGTACGGTCGGCGGCGCGCGAGCCGCGTCAGCCGCCGACGACGACGACGACGACCCGCAGCAACCCAGATATATACCGCTGCTGCTGCTCGATGAACTTTTAAAAGGTAGCTAGCTCTTCGTGAAAGTCTAATTCTCTCTCTCCCTCCCAAACAGTCCTTATAGCGTAACGTCAAATATTGGAATAAATTTTGCCGAAGACGGCGGAAAAAGGGATGAGAGCGAAACGAGTCGAGGTATGAGCTGATATACTACTCTGCTACCTACCACCAGCGTCTTGAGAGAGAGATGCAGTCGCCCGGTGCTCTTTTGCGCGCGCCCACGAGCTTCTCTTATCGCACTCGGTGCGCTCGACTGGGTTGCTGCTGTGCGCGCGGCCGAGCCGCCGCTTGAAGAAGGCCTTTTTTTTCTGCTGGCGTTGCGCCTTATATATAATGCGACTTATATACTCGCGAGCTCATGCCAAGTGTGCTGCTGCTGCGGGGGATCGATTAACGCGCTTGAAACACACACACACACAGACACAGACCCCCCCGACTTGTGCGCGAATAACAAATTGGCATCGGTCGGAGGTTCGGGGATCGGCCGGTCGGCCGGAAAAGATACGACTTGCCTTTTTGACTCTGTATGTATACATATGCCCACCCACCCACGGCCAATATCCTTCCTTTCTTTTTCATCTCTTTTGTCTCATTTCTCTTTTTCTCTCTCTCGATATTCACGCCTGGCGAGTGTTTCACCTATATAGCCTCCCCTCGTACACAACGAGGAAGCGACGACCGGTCGTCGTATATTTACGTTTGTACGCGCGTATTCGAATGCCGAAAGAGAGAAAAAGCAAAGAAGACAGCTCGAGCCTTGCGCGGGTGCGCGCCGAGCTTTGTCGATCACAGAGATCGTGTGTAATCCGTGAATTTCAAATATCTTCGTCGAGTTCCCGCTACGGACATTCCCGGCCTTTCAGCGTCGCGTCCCCCGCGTACTCGATTCGCGACGGGAGAGAGTTTTCTTTTTGCAGAGTTGAACGATGTTTATTAGTCTCTCTCGTTTTGTGCTTCGTGCAATTTCGTTCGATGCGGAGTACAACAAGAAAAGAGAGAGAAACAACTGCGCTCGAACCTCATTGATACGAGATCGTGCTGGATAATGAAAAATAGAAAATGCCTTATGAGAAAAATTGAACTGCAAGAGTGTATTGGAAAAAATTAGCAAGTTTATTAACACTATTTTCTTTTTTATTATAATATAATAAAAATCGTTTTGTCATGATTTTTCGCAGATCTCATACCTATATAAATTGTGTATGTAAAAATTAATCGTAAAAAGTAATAATAACACGAGTTGCCCTTGTACTTATGAGTATAACTGTATGGAATAACATTTGTTCAACTTTAAATGCTAATGTCTGTGTATCAATTTTTTGTTTTTTTTTTTTACAAATATATGTAATTGTACTTGACGTTTGTCTCATTCCCCCATTTGTTTTTTCTTATGAGACGTGCTCATACTTGAAATGCAATTTATAAAAAATTTATAAAAAAAAAATATTAATAATAATAAAGAACCATTACGCTGTTCTTTTGTACATGGAATCACAGACATCAATGAATCGAAATTAGAAAAAAAATTTAAGCGTAAAAAATAAATTGCTATACACGATTATATGGAAATTATTAAAAATACTTGCATGAAAGAACAGCTTAAATAACGTAATTTCAGAATTAACATTAAATGCGCTTTTAAAATGCATAAATAAAAAGTATCTTCTTTGGCTTTTTTTACATGGATTGCTCTCCGTCGTTTTACCATTTCGGGGACATCGTCTTCATTCCATAGTGACTCGTGTACGACGGAACTGATGGTAGCGGACCACTAAAATTAAAAAAAAATCATTTTATTTCACCGTATTTTTTAAAACTTTTTTTGTTCATAATTACCTCCACACGATTAAAGGTGTCAATCGTTCGGTAAACCTTTGATAATTCCTTTCCAACTCGCGTTGGTAGTCGCGCTGGTCGGAACCTATTAGGTTTTTATTCTTTCGCAAAGCATCCAGACACTTTTTGGAAAAATCTTTGAAACAGAGGCGTAATTTGTGTTGAAGCTTAGTGGGTTGATAATTCGGCTCTCGCATTTCAGAAAGGAATACGTTGGCCACTTCAGCTGGACCTTGGTTTACCGTTGTACCAATACAACCTTGTAGCACCATTTGTAGCATTTTAGCATCGGGCGGTTCCTGAACCGTGGCTGCAGCAAGCTAAACCATGAAAAAGTTGATTTGTGAAATCATTTTTTTTTTTGGGTCATCAGTCTATCATAAAAAACTTCAGCATACCTCGGCAGTTTTCTTTTGAATATCTTCTATGGCCACTTCAATTGGACTTAACACTATTTGCTTTCTAGTAACCACTCGAATCCTTGTTTTCAAGTACGGAAAAAATGTCTCCACCGTTAGTATAGTTTTCCGCTTGCATTGTTCACGCAATTCACCGTGTGCTTTACCTCCAGGAGTGAACGGAGTGGCAAAAATAAATCTATCTGCAATGGTAAAATTTTCAAGTAAATAAACGCAGGACAAAAACGAAAATTTTCTAATGAATATCAGACAATGGATGAAGCGTACTTATAGTGAAATTCTTCTGGAAAACAGTCGGCCGGTGTCTCAATTCCCAAGGTTCGAAATAAGGCTCGACGTACGTAATCTGCACGTAGGCTTTAGTCTCGTCCAACGTGCTCAAATCAACCGGGTTCGAGTCCTTGATAATTAGAATGTTCTCGAAGCCAAAGCGATCGGCGTAGAAGTTTTCGAGCCTCGCGAAAATCTCCGGCAGCTTGGTCAGCGTCGGCTCCTTGTAAATGAACTCCTCGCCGTTTAGATCGCCGAATCTCGCCCCGTAGAATCCCACGCGAAAGTACGTGCCGAAGACTCGCTTGCCAGCAAGCTGCTCGATCTTGGTGTACGCGTCGTTGAGTTTACTGTGAATGTTGGCGAGCTTCTTGTAGTCGTGCGCCGCCTCGGCGATCGGCAGCAGCACCTTGTAGACGTCCGGAATGGCCTCGTACATGCCCGCCGTGTAGAACGAGCTGGCGGCGTGCTCCAGCAGACCGGCCAAGCCGCTCTCGGAGAAGTGAGCGCCCAGGCAGAGGCCCTCCTCTCGACGAGCGACCACGTCGTCCCCGACGGCGCTCTCCTCCAGGGCGTTGGGCGTGATCGGATGAAAGGCCTCGGCGCCCACCGGTCGTCCACCGGCTCCTGGCTCCATGAGGTACAAGTACTCGGCGACCAGTGCCGCACTGTGCACGAGACACATCGCTGCTTCGGTATGATTCTTGCGCTCCATGTGCTGCTGAGCCATGTTCGCCAGCCAAGTGAGACGAAGATCCGGCGAGCTTTGATAACCTTTAGCGATCCTGGAATAAGACGCAAATATGTAAGATCTTGGTTGTTCACTCGCTTGATAAAATCGACATCTTACCTGTACATCAAGTCGAGAAGCATTTCGGGATCTTCTTGGAACTCTTTCATCTTAACGGTGTCCGAAAGGATCATGTGTAAATTAAATAATAAATCTTTGACTTGTTCTGGGAATGTTGTATCGGCTAATTCAGTATCTTTTTCCGCATAAACTAATATTGTTTTTAAAGCACGACGAAGTGCACCTTCGTTCGGAGCTCGTCCTCGGCCGACTAATGTAGACAGTGAGGTAGTCACTTGCATTTTAACTCTGGCGAAATTCTGTAAACATACGTATTGATTTTAGTACTTTTTTCACACCGCATCTTTATAATCTACGAAAAGTCTGATAAGCACTGTCTTATCTCATATACGGTTATTAATCAAAATAAGCCCATATTTTAAAACAATAGTCATAAAAGTGAAAAAACTAAACAGTCAGAGTTATTGAAAATATTATAAGAAGGTTTGTGCAGTGAATTACATTTCCAATTTCGAAATTCTGTCGCATCAGAAGATACAAGCTAGCCGCGGCGTGACTTCGAACCGCGCCAAGAGGCGAGCTGCACCTCGTGAGCAGGGTGAGACAAAGATCGCCGCACTGTTCATTCTCGTCCTCGTCGAAGAGCGCGCTGTGATACTTCAAGACTAGGGCTCGTTGAGTGTTGAACATGTGCTGCAGTACGAGCGTGCTTTGATTTCGCGCCAACGCTCGTAGCAACACCTTCAGGACGACACCGACCATACCTCCTGTTTCAAAGAAGAATGGCGGTAAGAAGAAAGTAAAAAATTGAAAGATCATTATTTTTAACGCAAACAAAATTTACCACTTCCACCTTCAGCTTGAACAATCGTTTCCAATGTGTCCAGCACGACTAAAGAGGCTTCGGCTGCTAAGGCACCTTCGATATGAGCATCTTGCTCCACTGCACGGCCCTCCGGCTGTTCAGAAATTCTGTTAAAAAAATTAAACGATAGTCATTAATGTTTAATTGTGTCATATTATTCGAGGAAAGAAATGTGACTTACCTGTAAGACATCTGATCTTTTCGCCATCTGAGCCTGTCACCGCCAGATCTCTCCTTCCTTCTCATCATCATTTCACTCCTGGCGCTCCCTTGACCCAAGATAACATCCTCGAGTTTCGATTTTATGTCGCTCGTTGCCGCCTGAGATGGTAATCTCTTTAAGGCTTTCTTTCCTTTGTACTCGAAAGCTGCAGTGGCGATGTTTAACAATTGCAATATGCTAAGTACTCGTCTGGGGCTAAGTTCGTTTATCCATTGTATGAGCGACGCTTTCTCCAAGCTCTTAATAATCCACAGGGCGCACAGTAACAAATGCCGAGTGGCCTCGGAACTCAGGGAAACTCTGCAGGTGGGGCTCGACGAGTCCGAGACTCCACTGCCCGCGATAGCCAACGCGACCGACTGGGTTATGGCTCCGTTCTCGTCGGTGCAGACGCTTCGTTCTTTCGAGTCCCAATGGTACAACTGGTTCAAGGCCTCCACGAGAATGTTCAGTAATGGAATGTATAGCGCCGCCACACGAGCCTTGGCCGACGGATCGGTCAGTCTGGGATCGGCGTCGTGCTGCGTCATGAGGTAGCGAATCGTACCGATGGCTTTGTTCTGCAGCATGGGATTGCGTATCTCCAGACTGGTCGACAGATCCAGCAGGACGAGACCGACGAGGAAGTGCTGCTGGCGAAATTCTTGGCTGAGTTCGGCGAAACGAGACCGATCGCCGGCCACCAGCGTCGAGATGAGACTTCCCGAGCTGCCGGTCGACGGCGACGGTGAGGCCGGCGCCGAGCTCTGCATATACGACGTGCCGAAAGGCAGATTCAAGGCGACGTAATGCTCGTTGGAGCAAACGGTGCGTACGAGATCCAGCTTGAGAGCGAACAAGCCGGCCGACTCGGGCAGTTGCATCGAGGCGTCCGCCAGCGAGCAGCAGGAGGTTCTCACCAACGACAACACGAAGCCTCGATCCATGATGGAAAACAGATCAGAGAGAAAATTGCCGAGACCCAGAGTGAGAGTCGAGGCGACGCGATTGTCCTTGCCGCATCGACCGATTATTTCGCTTGTGAGGGCGGCGACCAGCGTGGAAAGATCGTCGCAAAATTGAGGCGAAAAACGTATCTTCCGAGGCGCATCGAGCAAGTGACATTCGGAGAGATTTATGACCATCGAACGCACGATGAGCTCGAGAAAGAACCACGAGTGTGCCATAGCTAATTCTCTGGCCTGGCCGGTCGAGACTACCCAATGCAAAACAATTTCTTCGTGTAACAATCGTCTGGTTGATTGTCCGCTAAATTATAAATTGTAAAAGTGCGTTAAAATTGAGTATGCGTTAGAGAAATAATTTTGAAAAATTTTGGAAGATATGCTCACTTCTGCAAGTTTACTTGCGCACCCTCCTGTCGCATCGAGCAAGTTCTATCGAGGCCTTTGGAGAGCGCCTCCATCTCCAGATCTTCGATCGGTAAATCGGGATTGCTGCGGGCTCTGAACACGGGAGCTCCGGATCCCTGATTCATTCTCAACAAACTGCACTGATAAGCCGTGTAGGTGGTCAGCAGCGGGTGCCTGCCGTGCATGTCCACCTGGCCGTCTTGCAAACTGGCGATATTACGCACGAGCAAACCGATGGCCTCGAAAACGGTGGCCGCGACGTTTATCGGCTGCGTGGGCAGGGTCGGCGGTCGGACGAGAAGCGCGATGAGCTGATCGAATATCTGCGGCAACGAGCGAATCAGCGCGGTCTGCGACGTGCGCGACAATTCCAGCAGGGACGATTTGAATTCTTGCTCCATGCCCGTTTCTCCGATCCTTGGAGGCACTTGACCGAGCTCGAGAGCGCTGCAGAGCATCAAAAATCTGCACAGAAAATATTTTCAAACGATTATTAATAATTGCACTGCAAGTGCGAAATATCAGGTTGCTATTATTATCAACTATACTTACCGATCGATGTATTTGTCTTGAGGGTGAACGCTAGAGATCGGTTCGAGCACCAAAGTGAAAACGCCTCGATGAGCATCGACCCATCGTGTTCCAGGCAGTAAAACATCGGGAGCTATGTACGAATAATTGGCTGGAGGTGGATCCAACATGGCTGGAAGGCAGAATTCTCCGGACTGCAAGTGTCCATCTCGTAACAACGGTAGCCACTAAAAATTATTCGAAACGTGAGTTGAACTTTTAGATAGCAAGAGTCGCTATCAAATTTAGGCTTTAACGCACGGTATAAGCAACAGGAGTCTCGACGTTTGGCTGTTCTGCTTTTTTCTGACAGCTGATGTGGTAAAAAGTAAAGAGCAAATGATGCCTGGCACTGAGGTCAGCTGGAAGTCGAATTTTTATCTCGTCGTAGAAATTGGGAGTCTTATTGTGGTAGAGAACCGTTGTGAAGGCTTCGCGCATCATTTCTGGACTGGATGAGCGACCGAAAATCGCAGGAAGAGCCTCGTCCTCTTTTTCTCCGCCCATGAGTTGTACGCGGACAGCGATATTTCGAGCGGATCCCGTTCTCGAACTGAAATTCGTTTCCTGTAAAAAAATTTTACCATGTAACTGCAGTTCCATTTGAGTTTTTTATTCAATTAATTTGAATACTATTCTTACCTTGGGATAAACGTATAACAAATTACGATAAACTAAATCAGGTGAGACGATTTCACTGGGAAACTCAAAAATTTCCTTGACGGGTCGAGTCTTCTCATCTGGATAAGGCTTTAGCCTTCTTAAATCCGGATCGAGGCAGCGGGGCAGATCTTCCGGTCGAGGGCTTAAATCTAACTTCAACGTGCCAGGTATACTCTTGAGCCGTTTGAGATTCGAACTATTTGGACGTTTCAACTCCGAAAGTAGCTTGTACAAATCTTCATCGCGCAGTCGTTCGCTTTCCTGCTTAAAAAAGCTCGATACCGTCAACGTGATGGGTCTGAAGTTGTCCAAGCATTGAGCCAAATCATCCGGATACAAGCTGTGCCTCTTTTCCGAATTCCTGCGCTCGAGAGAACCGCGACGACTCGATACGTCGACTTTTTTTCTCCACTGTTCAAGTCCAATACCGCTATTGGTCGATTTTCGGTCCAGCGATCCTCCGGTACTGGAATTGTCTCCGTCCACACTGGAATTACTTCCGACATTGTTACCTGTGTTATTGCACTGAGTACTGCCGGTCAAAACGCCCGAAAGATGAATGGCGGTCCAAGCCAGAGGCATGCGATAGCGGCCCAGACGCTCGCATGCAGCTGCGGCCGCTGCTCGAACTTTCTCTTTGTTTTTATCGCTTTTGTCGTCCCTAATGTAAGGTTCCGCGCATTCAGATATATCTCCTTGCAGCACTTTTTCAAGACGTACCACTAGAAACAGATCTGGACTAGGTTTGCTTATGCTTATGACACAATTTCTGGCCAGAGTACTCACATCACTGTACGCTATGTGATTTCCCAACATTTTTTTAATATTTTCAGAATTCATATCCACATAAAAATTTTCTGATAACTAGAACAAAAGTAATCATTTATGTAAAAATAGTTATTTTGCAGGTGAAAATATATTCCCTGTTTTTAAATTAGCTGTACCTTCTTTTTTTCTTTCGAATCATACAAAGCAAGACTAGCAAATATAGGCTCTACTTCTAAATCCAATTTCAATTGCAGACATTTTACAAGTATTTTATGTGCAAATGGCTCAGTAGGTTCTGAAGGAAGTGTTATTTCTTGCCACTCATCATCAGCAGATGGGGGTAGAGAATATAATGAAAATAATGCCTCCTATAATTTTAAATGAAAAATAATATGTTAGTTTTTACATTAAGTGTGCAAATATAACTGTATGGAAATATTTCTTACTTGTCTATCATCTAAACGTTTTTGTTCATTTATTTGATCCAGTTTCTCTGGAGTAACTCGATCAAGGACACCTGGCAATAAAGGATCATGTTGAGAATGACGAAGATCCAAACTTGCCCATGAACCTCTTGGAGTATCTTGAGATCCACATTGAGACAAATCTGAGTCTTCTTCATTTGGAGAACCTGATCCATTATTTTGCTCTTGATCAACCTTTAAAATGAAAATGCAAAATTTAATGTACAGTCAGCGATGCTCAAATAATCAAACCTACCTCAAAATCTTGTTTAGGTGTGTCTTGTACTAGTTGCTCTCTAGCTACAGGAGAAACACGCCTTCTAAATTTTCTATGCACAACAACCCAATCAGAAGTAAAACTTTCTATACACTGTCTTACATATGGAGAGACTGAATCACTGAAAAATACATTAAAACTATTTGTTAAACTTTTCAATAAGGATTACAGAAACAGGTAGAAAGCCTTCATACATTGGTTCGGAAGGAACTATAGGTTCTTCTGTACGTATTTTTCTTTTGATTACTTTCACTTCAACATCGTTTGGAGGATAATCTAGAATGGATCGTAGAGGATCTCTTTCAAGAATTGCCTGATGCTGTATAATAAATTCTTCATAATCCAATGGCTCTACCACTTCGCACAGCGAAACCTAAAATAAAAACCACATCAATAAAACTGTACCTCCTGCAATCTTCAATCAGCGTACATCAGCTTTTTTTCTTACCGTGGATGAGAATCCTGACACACTACTCTTACTTTTAGCCAACTCTCTGTTAAATGAATTTGAGGAAGCTATTTGTTTCCTGACATCAGCTGCATTTTGTTTATTAAGTTTGTGAGCGAAAGCTCTTTGAACAGAAGCCATTCTTGTGGTGTGAATTATATCGAGATTCAGATAATTAATAACTGTGGAAAATTTGAAATCTTCGACTCGGTCACGCTATCAAAGGGGTGAGATTCTGTCATATGTATCCACTCCACCCTTGAACATAACCTTCGGGTATTTCTGCAGCATCACGACTTGTCAATCGCAACGGTGTAAACAAATGCAAGAAAGCTCCATTGTTGCAACTCCGGATCGGTTCAGCAGAAAATAGAAATTCCGAAAGCTCTGACAGCGTGAGACATGATCATGGGAGAAACTGAGTACGATACTGGACGGTGTGTGTGTCACGGGCAGCGTGTATGATTCGTTTCGCACTCTTTGAAGCACGTTATCGGTTACCCATAAAAAAAAAATAAATAAACTTTTCTTTCTGTCACGCGCGAGTCACGTCTCGCGATTCGAACTCGTTCCGTCCTCGTTTTCATGTATTCATAACAAAAAAATAAATAAATTAATGCGCGAAGCCGCGCAGGGCTCGTGTAGAAAAAGTCGGCTCCCCCCTGCACGCCGCACCACACCACCGCACCGCACCGCACACGCACTGTCTCGCGGAGCGCAAACACCGCTCCCTACACTCGCCGAGAGCCGAGTCGGTGTGCGATAGTGTGCAGTATATATGTATATAGATATAGTAGTCGGCCGATGCAGTTGCGTACGTGAAGTTTCGAGCTCTATTAAACTTCTTATGGTTTAGGCTGCAGCGGTACCCAGCGAAGTTCGATCTTCGCTTAATGCTCTGGTGCTATGGTTACGCGCTGCGGGACCTTGAACTTCGGGGGTGGTGGATTAAAGCGGCTCCCGTATATAGACACCGACGAAAATTGCACGGGGAAAAGCGTTCGATTGCTATAGGAGTACCGTTGAGTCTTTCGGCTCGATAGAACTTTTATCTTTGCTTCTTCGATTACTCGATGGATTTTTAACAAACCAGTCTTGAAAATTCAAACCCTACTAATTAGCGCACATTTCCGCTGACTTTATCAAAGCGACACTTTGTTCGATAAAACTTTAAAAGCGCTTTACTGTATAACACGCGATCAACTTCATAAAATTTCGTTCGCAACTGCTAAATCGACTCGTAACAAGATTAACTAAAATCGATAGCAGATTTTGAAATTAAATTATTTTGCTCCACGGTAGAAGGACACATACATTATTATCGCTACGCGAAGTGTTTTTTTAATGAGCGATGAGGTCAGCATCGCGTCAAGTCCGTTACATCGATGGCGTTACGATACTTTAATCTTCCTTTCACTTCTGTTCGATCTTCCTAAATTCGGAGCTTGATGAGAGAAAAAAAAAACACGAATTGTATGGTTTTATGCGCTATTTTATACTTTTGTAGTGCTAATAGTTTTTCACATAAAAAATTTAATGATTTATAACGACACGTATCTATGGTTTAGTAACATGAAATTTCTCGATCATATAGGCGAAGTTCGTTATGCAAAATCTTTTGACAAGGTTTCGTTTTATTATCAAAATCATTCATAATTTTACTTTTAAGTGATTTATTTATTTGTCTTTTTTAATTTTTGTAATGAACTATTATCTTTACACAAATAATTATAATATAAAAGAGCATATGAATAAGTGATACCAAGAGCACAATAAATAGAGGTAATGGCTAATGGTAAAAATGGCAACTTATCTTTGAATAAAGTTTTATGTAAAAATGTCTCGTAACATGTAATCAATGGCAAAATACGAATGTAAAGTTTTTCCAATTTTGTAGGTGGCACTGAATTATTTGGAGCTTTAAAAAGTAACCGGACCATTACTAAATGAATGAACCATAAAATCAACTTGAAAGGCGTAAATTCTTGTGGATAAAGCAATGGAAACAGTGCAATGTATCCTACACAACTTAGGATAACAAATATCCTTGCATCGAATACATCAAACATAGCTGAAATGCTAAAATAACAAAAATTTATAATTAATAAGCTTAAGGAATAGATTAATACATTTAGGGTACAAATTGTTTACCATAGAGGCACAATAGCTGTGAGAATAGCTTTTTCGTGGACATGCCATCCAAACATGAAGGAAGACAGAGCACATATAACGATACACTTCAAAAATTTTCTTGGATCTCCGAAAAATCGCTTATTGAAAGCTAACATCCAAAGGGCAGGCTAAACATAAATTGTGGTTACTTTAAAGTTTTTAGGTAACTTGTGTATTAATTTTTCAATACTGACCACCATCGATAGGAATGTTATGATAAATGTGACTAGGGGACTGGGAGTAGGTAGAACAGCAAATGTTTCTTCTTGTACTAAACCTCCAGTCATAGAAGCAGTCTTTACATGATTTAACCATCCTAATCTTTTAAATATCACAGATAATACTTTGTCAGCTCCCACATACAAAGCCCAAGCATTAGAAGCCCAATAAGAATGGACAAGTCCTCTTTTAAATGGGAAAAGTCTTGCTAAAACCTGATTGAATTTATTATAATTTTTGTTATTTTTGCAACTATATGATATAATCATAATTAAGTTTATGAATTACTTGTGGAATTTGTTTTACAAATGGTCCAAAAGATAAAGAAAGTACAAAAATGGCTACTGCACTTAATGTCATCAATCTAGGTATAAATCTACTATCTTTGAAACAATAATTCCTGAGAAGCCAAACTCCAAAGGCTGGTGCAACATATAAATAAAGGTGTTTAAAATTTAAAAGTATAGCAAACCACATGGCCCCTTGAATTACTTGAGCCTGATAAAAAAATAAGTATGTCATTAAAATTTTATTGATTAACCTTTTGACAAACAAACCTTTCTAGTGATTCTTGATACTTTAGCTAATGCTATAAGTAATATGCCCAAAAGAAATCCATTGTATTGAAAGTGTACATGATCAACTACAAGTAATCCAATATTGCACAAAGATAAAACAACCAATTTTTGGAAAGATTCAAACTTAACACAATATATCTGTCCTACCCTGAAAATGTTTATAATTGATTGAATTTAAAAAAGTATGGCTTAAAATTGAAAATTTAACTCACTCTCTGATACCAAAGGCATAAACTAAATCTGCTATGATAACAGTTGCTCTTTGGAAAAGTTTTGTATTACTCGATGCATAATTCAAATTATTGACATCCAACATTTTTGGATCGACATAGACTGCAATTTTGCTAAGAGCATATTCGAACCAAGCGAAAAATGGTGGATAATCTAATGTCCATTGGGATTTATCGCTAGTGTACCACTCGTGAATGGGTAAACTATGTGTGATTGCGAGCCAATTTCTGTGAACCTCAAAATCTGTAGAATGACTGGAAGTCACATTTCAATTAATTGAAATCATTTTTCATTGAACTATTTTCATTTTCATTTTTAAGTGCAGTAAGGTTACATTTGATGACTTACTATGTCGGTATCAGCAACACTTTAAAACAAGTCACAAGAATAAATATTTTTATCAAAAACGAGTCTCGCCGACGCGTTTCGAGTTTTACAATATCTAAATTATTAATATTATCACAGTCCTCTACGGAATCCGGCATTTTTGCAAGCTTTTTAACAAGCGACGCGGTGGTTGTTTACACGTCAGTTAAAGCCCATGATGCATCTCGCGTCGTCTGCTACGATTCGACAGCAGCACAAACACAAATAAACTACTGAACTTTCTCATGATTACAATTTGAATTTTGTGCAAAAGTTTAAGATCAAATTTTTTTCAACTTTTTTAAATTTCTAATTAGTAAAAACATTTTTCCTTCAGCATATTAAATTTAAAGTTAGTTTTGATGGATCTTATGAATAGATCGCTGTCTGTTAATCTGTTATGCAATAACGAGCATTACGAGAAAATCTTTTGAATTTCTGTAAAGTAGATATCTTTGGATTTTTTTAAATACATGTGAAGGGTAGAAAAAGAATTCAATGATTTACTAAAAATATCAAAATTTATTGTACTAGAAGACATTGTCTTACATACTTTATTATCTATCAGACAATCTGGTAAAAAATTCACAGTATTAAAATAAATAAACAATTTTTCGCGTATTGCTGAAAATTGTTTTCAAGAAATCTGTTTTGGCTATGCTTCGACATTATTCCGCAAACTTATGTCATGCAACGTTTAATTCATAGCGTGAATGTATAAATTGACGTATAATCACTGGAAATAACGAGTCAATATTTCCGATATTGCATTTCAAATTTAATAAAAAAACTAAAAAAGTTCCATTTTCTTATTAAATTTGATTTGTAATCAATGGCAAGATAAAACATACGAGTTAATTTCTTAAGGACACTTTACACACATGAAAAATAGTATTCTATACATATGTGGGTACGTCAAATGTTGTACTTAACGATATCTCATAGTGACATTATTTTAAAAATATGTCAACTGTGTGCTATTCTTTTACTATTAACATATAACATAATCAATATAACTATATATTTTTGATTGTAAAAAAATACTTTGGGGCGGCGGATATTTTGATTTTTCGGTATAAAATTTTATAGCTTTATAACGATTTAAATAACTACATGTTAAATTTCACCTTATGAAGAGGTTTACCTCTTGGTGAAATGGAAATTTTAAAATATACTTAATAAGAGTTTATAAACTTTACGTAACTATGCACAGATATAAAACAAATATCAATAATTTGAAGATCTTGTCTAATAAATATAAAAACTCAATTACACTAACTGCTTTTCACATTTTCAAACTCAGTTAATTTTTGCTCCAATTCTTTTATTCTTCTCGCGCGACTTCTGCACAATTCTTTCATCCAATTCCGTTCTTTTTCCATTTTCTCAAGTCTTAAGTGATCCTAAAATTGAAATAAAACAATGTAAATTTTTTGCCTTTTAGAATTTTTTTAGCTTACTCAATCGTCTTATTTACCTGAACGATGCCACTACTCATTCCAGTTAAACTGACTTTAGATTCCTCGTTGACTTGAATGCCTGCGTCACGTTTACTTAAACTTTTCTGTCGACAAATTTTACATTCTCTTGAACTATCCTTCATCAAAGCTCGTTGCCATTTTTGAATTTCAAGTTTGAAACTAGAATTCTAAAAAAAAGAATTTTTAATTAATTTAGATGAATAAAAGAAAAAAAAACCTTCATTGATTGAAGTCTTACTTCTGTTTTCAAATTCAACAATTCTTCTTGCAGTTCGTTACACTTCACTTGGTAAGGGAAACTTTCAGCTTGCAGTTGTACTTCAAGCATTGTTATCTTATTATTTCGAGAAACTAGATCCAATGACATTTCACGGATACGGTTCTTAAGATCATTGCAAGCTTGGCATCCTTGATAAGAGGAAAAACTTGGAGGCGGTGTTGGCGTTGACGATGGTGATTCATTATCAGTTACATCTCTATTATCAACTTCTTCGATGTTTCTGTGTTGATTAAAAACGTTACTACGTCTAGAGCGACGCCTACTTTTCTGGGTCGTTGGGCTGCTACTCTTAGAGCTGTTACGACTGCCAGTTTTCGATTCCATTAAATCGGCAATTTTGATATTCATATCTTCGATGCGACCAGACAAGAACTTATTATCTGCGCCAAGACGAATTATTTCATTTTGTAATTTGCCAGTGTTGACTTCGGCAACTCGCAAATCAATTTTCAGTTTTTCATTTTCCTCCTCGAAAGTACGAAGTTTTTCCAAGTTGGCAGTTCCCATGGCGCCTGTGATCAAACGATCTTGTAGATCGGCGATCTCGTTTTCTTGTTGTTTGATGTGAAGAACAAGTTCTTCCATTTCATCATCAAGTTCTTTGTTTTTGGTCATGAGCTAAATAAAAAATTACAAAAAGATTTTTTAATTTAGTAAAAATAAATTATCAGGAATATAAAAGGTTTAAAAGTAATAAAATACTTACGTTTTCCATGTCTTGTTGCATTTTAATTTTTTCCTCGGTGACTTGCTTGAATGCAAGATCCTTATCTTTGCCGCAAGACATTATTTGATTCTGTAATTTTTCGCTTTCTTTGAAAAGTTCGTTGATTTTATCTTCCAGAACCGATTTATCTTTGGACAAATATTGGATTTTTTTCTTCAAAGTCTCAATTTCAATACTGTACTCGACGAGCTTTTGATCTTTGCTGGCAATGATCATTTTCTTCTCTTCAACTTCTAGTACGATGTTGTTCTTTTCGCGCAATAATTCTTCGTAATGATCTCGAAGTTTCTGCAGATTATCATTGTTGTATTTGTCTCGCAAGGACTCCAGTGCTATTTTATTAGCATTCAACTCGTGCTCCAATATTTCGACCTTTCCTTGAGCTTCCGATAGTTCACGCTGAACTTGCGATTTGGATTCTTGCAGTTCCTTGATACGATTGTAAGATCCCTCTAGATGATTTTTCAAAGAGCGATTTTCATCTTGGAGTTCTTGCATTTCGTTTTCCACTCGAACCTTGCTCGTACTATTTCTCACCTATCATAAATTCATAAAATATTAATAATATTGCATCAAGCGTATCTTTATCCATATAGTTAGAATTAAATTTTACCTTCCGTTGAAGACTACTGTTTTCTCGTTCAAGCTCCGAACAACGATCTTTGAACTCTTCAATGGTAGTAGATAAAGCAATATTTTTATTTTTGATGTCTGTAAGCTGCTTATTCAAGCCAGATGATTTAATTTCTTCAGATGAAAGTTTGTCTTGCAGAATATCAAGCTGCTTTTTGTTCTCCAACTTCAGATTGTTAATCTCTTCTTTGTATTTTTCAATAACCATTTTTCTTTCGGCTAGCTGAGCTTGCATATTTTCGTACTCGGGCTGCCAAGTTTCAGCCCTGGTCTTGTATTCCGTAAGCATGTCGCATTTGATCTTGAGCAACCTGGTAATCTCTTCAATGTTCTTATTTTTTTCTGTGCTTTCATCTTTAAGATGCTGAATGGTTTCTTCCAGGCGCGAAATTTCTTGTTCCATTATTTCAATTTGTTGCAAGGACGATGAACACTCGCTGGTTTTGCACGAGATGGTACTTTTAAGATGCTCGATCTCCAGATCCAAACCTTCGATCGTATTCTTGAGATCATCGTTATTCGATTTGCAAGAATTCAGTTCTGATTGAAGCTCTTCGACTTCGCGAAGATGCTCGTCTCTCTCCATGCGAAGACGCGCCTCCCACTCTTCGTCCTTATTTCTGCATAATCTCTCTTTCTCTTGAGCTGCGCTGATAGCTGAATCGCGATCGATTTCACTTTTGGCCTTCTGGTCGAGCTCCTTTTGTAGGGAGATGATTTCTTGCTCGAAATTGTCGATGTTACCGAGCAACTGTTGGTTTTCGTGATGAGCCTCTTTCAGACACTCTTCCAATTTTTGAATATCTTGCATCAAGCGTGCATTTTTGTGCTCGAGCTTTGAGCAATCTCCTTGAAGTTTCTCGAGATCCGTCTCCAACGTTTTGGCCCAAGCGTTCGCTCGTTTTTCAGCATCGCTACTCTGCTTTCTTTCTTCCTCAAGTTTTCGTTGTTTTCTTTCGGAATTTTGTTGAATTTGTTTCACCATCTCTTGTTCTTTTGCGAGAAGAGTGGTCACGAAATTAACGAAAATGTCGGTGACAGATTGCTTTGATAGTGATTTCACCTCGTCCTCGGGCAAATTGGACATAGATTTTATTTCTTTGATCATTCTAGACTTTGCCTCGTCAACTTCTTCTTGCAATTTATCCTCGATAATGCTTTGATTATTACCTCTGAGATTTTGCACTATATCTTCAAGCTTCAAGATTTCATTTTTCAAGTTATTGTTCTCTTTTTCAAAATCACCAATTCGACTGTTACAACTTTCAAGCTCTTTCTTGAAGTTGTCCTCGGCTTCTTCAATTCTTGATAATAAATCTTTCTTTTCTTTGAGCAAGCTTTCGCATTGTACCTCAATTTCGAGTTTCTGAGATTGAATTTCTACTTCAGTTGCATTGGTAATTTCGGCTTTCTTGTACAGACTTTCCAATTCTTCTTCGAGAAGTTTGATTTTGTCTTCGTAACATTGGACAGTTGTTTGAGCCTTATCGTATTGATTTTTTAACTCGTTGTTGGCTTCTTTCAAAGTCTCGATTTCTCTTAGGACATCATTTTTTTCTGCTCTAAACTTGTCCAAAGTAACGCCAACTTTGTCGTTATGCCGTTTCAATTCTTGAAACTCGCTGCTCATTCTCTCGACATCCTTCAAGAGTGTTTGAATTCTTGCCGAAGTTTTTCGTGAATTCGATTTCGAACGTTTCTTCTCCACCGATGTTGGACTATTTGGTGATATATTTTCCGCTTGGAGTTTTTCCAGTTCTAGACACTTCTCCTGGCATTGGTTCGACAGCCGAGCGTTATTTTCTTGCATTTCTTCCAGGACATTAGACATTTGGTGAACCTTTTCCTCCATCACTGTAACGTTCAATCCTTCGTAACAGCTTTCGTTCAAGGTCATTTCGAGCATGCTCAAATTTTTCAAGCTTGTATTGACACCCTCGTGCGCGTTCGTTATGAGCGATTCCGATTCTTCGCATCTCTTTTCATATTTCTTCTGGACATCGAGAAGTTTTTTATTGAGAGTTTCGATCTCAAGTTTCATGAGTCTCCGACTCTCGTTGATTTCCTTCAAATGAACGCATTGACTGCAGTTCGTGAGCTTGAGCTCGCTCAATTTTTTGTTGCGTATGGTCAGTGAGTCAACTTGATCCTCGAGCTCTTTGATGCGGAATTTGACGGATGACGTGTTGAAGCCGCTCTCGCTACTTACGGAAGTGTCCATGACGAACGAGGCGCTCTTGCGGCGATCGTTAATCGTCGATTCGTTCAATTCTTCGCTATTCTCCAAAGCAATGTGAGTCGACAAGTTTGTATTTTCTCGATTCAACTGTGTTGCTTTTGCCCGCAACTCGATAACTTCGTTTGCCAAACGCTCGTTTTCTTGCTTCAGGCATTCCAACAGTTCGACATTTTCGCTCGATTCCTTCTGCTGTTCGGTGTAAGCTTTTAGTTGCTGCCTCAATACATCAACCGTTTCCTTCAGTTTGTCACATTCTTCTATTTGCAAAGTCAAGTCACTTGATAATTCAATATTTTCTTTTTCAGTACACTGTATCTTTTCATTGACCTCATCCAATTTATTTTTATAAATGCACTCGTGATCGTAAGCTTGAACTTTACTCTCCTTGATTCTATCCATCTCTTCGATCAAGTCCATAACTTTGGTTGATAAATCAATATTTTCACTTTCCATTTCTCTGATTTTTGTTTGATACTCATCCATCTTCTTTTTAGTATCTTCATCGGTTACAACAGGTGAAGTTCCACGTAAGTTCTCAAGCTGTTCATTAACAATATTGATTTCATCAATGAGCTTAGTTTTTTCTTCTGAGATCTCTGAAAGTCTTGATGTTAACGTATCTATCTCCAACTGGAAATTACTGACAACTTGACTGCTACTTTCTCTCTCTTTAGAAAGCTTTTTTGATAAGTCCATGTTTTCATCAGTCAAAACATTAACTGTTTGCTCCAAATTTCCTAGCATAGTTTTAAAATCAGTCACTACTTTTTGGACTTCTTCAAGTTCCTGAATTCTTCTTTGTAAGTCGGAGCGCAATTTAATGTTATCATTTTCCAAAGCTGCTCTGATCCTTTCTAATTCTTCCAAAGTAAGAGATTCATTTGACATTAAAGAGGTATGTAGAGATGGAGATTGGACATCTTCTGTTCTATTCAGATCAGTGATTTTACTAATATCATTAATAGGACTTGAATCTTCCATTTTCCTGTCCTTATTGATTGTATTTACATCTTCAAGCTTACTTAGATTCTGATTATCATCAGATGGTTTTTGCACTTTTTCTGATCCTTGATTCACAGGTAAAATTTTACTGAACTAAAATAACATAAATACATATAATTATTTAAAAATTTATTATAAGACAAAATATTCATTAGATATCTTACCGCAGTCATGTCTATAGTTTCTGTTATTTCAGTTCCAATATAACCAGTGCAGTCATCAGTCATCATAGACATATTATCAAAGTAAGTTTGATTTGCAAATATACTGCTTGATTCTAACTCAAGTTTTTTCGTGGACAGTTGAGGAGTGTCTACAACATTAGTTTTAGCAGGTACATTTTGAGGATCTGTCATCATTTCAACTTGTGGTTGTTTGGTATGATTATCTACTTCAACTAAATCGTTTACATTTATTGAACATTCTTGAACTTCATTGTCAGTTACCACCTGTTGTTCTATACTTTTTGGTGAACTTTCTATGACAGAATCAGTGATTAACTCAAGAGGTGTTTCTGGAGTTTTTGGCGTTTTATTTGTCACAAGCGATGAGTTAATTTTACTGCTCATTTTTTCAAAATCAGAGCAACGTTTTTTCAAGTTATCATTTTCTAATCGCAAACAATCAACAATAATATTTAAATCAGCTAATTCCGTTTCTAAATCTTTAAGTTTAGAACCATCATTAGACTGTAAATTATTAATTTTTTCTAACAGTTCATTTTTTTCCGTCATAACAATGTTCTGCTTTTGTTCAAGTTCTTTTATTTTGATTTCAAAAGTATGTTGTATTTCAGTCATTTCATTAACTTTTGAATCAAGATCTAGCTGAAGTTTTGCATTTAGAGAATTTAAATCCTTAATTGTCTGCATCTTCATTTCAATATCATTTACAAGCAACTGATTTTTTTGAGTCATTTCATTAACTTTTGAATCAAGATCTAATTGAAGTTTTGCATTTAGAGAATTTAAATCCTCAATTGTCTTTAATTTTGTTTCAATATCATTTGCAAGCAAATCCACTTTTGATTTAAGTTCTTCGTTCAAATCTGATTGCTTTTTGAGAATTTCTATTTCTTCTTCATAAATCTTCAACTTTTCCGATGCAGTAAGCTCCATAGCCATCTTTTCACTTTCATGAATATCAGACTTTTCTTTTCGCAGCAATTCCATTTGATTTCTTAGTTCTTCTTCAGATTTTTTATACTGTGAGAGACTTAGTAATTTTTCGTCCAATATAGACGAGAGTCTAGAAATTTCTTCGGCATCAACAAGTTTAGAAACTGATTCAGCAAGAGATTCATCATCAGATTTAATAAGCTGTTCTAAATTCTCATTTTTCATTTTTTCATCATTTGCTAATCGTTTTAAGTAATCTATCTCGGATTCTTTTTCTTTGAGGATTTCAGAAAGTTCTGTAATAGTGCTTTCTTTCTCTTTTATTGATTCAATATTTGCCATTGTAGCCAAAGTAACCTGAAGACTCTGTAACTCCTCTTGCATTTCCGTTACTGTTTGCTTATATTGCTCAATTTCTAAAGCTTGTTCTTGCATTTTTTGTAAATGAGCATTACATTCATCATCTTTGTTGCTGGAAACTGTATTTTGTGTAGTTGCATCACATGATTTCTCATTGAGCTCTGTCAAGCAATTTTCTAATCTTTCAATTTCATTTCTTAGATATTTTTCTCTATCCGTTAATGTTTCAATTTCATTTCTTAGATGTTTTTCTGTTTCAGTGAATGTTTCAATTTCATTGGTTTTATCATTAATTACTTGTAAAAGTTCAGCGATTTTAAGCTCGCATTCTTGAACATTTTTCAATTTATCGAAATTGAGTGATAAATACTCTGTTTGAGAGTTTGATGAAGTGTTTATTTCAGTATTTTTCAAATTTTCTAGAGCTTGTTTCATTTGTTCAATTTCAAGTTTTAGTTCCATTTCGGAAGTTTGATACTTCTCAATTTCAAATGATTTAGTTTGAATTAATGCTTGAAGTTCGGAAATATCGATGTTTTCAATTTGATAATTACTGGACAAATTACTATCAATTTGGTATTCTTCTGATACTTGTTTTGCTTGACTAGAATTGTTGATACACTGCTTCAAATATTCGATTTCTTTTTTAGTTTTCTCTTCGAATTGTAAATATTTTGAAATTTCTTCTGACTTCTCTTTGATAATGCTCTGTAAATTTGAAATCTCCAGATCTTTTTCTTTATAAATTAGTAACGTTTTTTGTAGTTCTTCCATCTCTTTTTTCATATCCTCTTCAACCTGCTTATATTGGTTTATTTCTACTGCTTGATCTTCTATTATTTTAGATAAGTTTTCCATTTTATTTGTCTCATTTTGGGTAGAATTTTGTAATTTTTCCAAACAGTTCTGTAGTTCTTGAATCTTCAAGTTCATATTAGCTTCTGTACGTTGATATTCCTCTATTGAAGAATTTTTTTCTTCAATAATTTGTGATAATTCGGAAATTTCACGTTTTAACGAACTTTCATCGCTATTTTCTGTTTCAGAAACCATTTTTTCAGTACTCTCATTTTTGATGTTTGACGTATCAACTAATGTAAATGATTCTTCCTGTTTGTTAAGAGAAATTGTTTGTACCATTTCACTATTGGATTTTTCCAATTCTACCACTCTTTCTTTAAGCTTTGAAAGTTCATTATTTTTTTCAATCAACTTTGCCATTAAACAATCAGTGTCAACTCTTAAATTTTGCATAAGACCTTCGTTCTTCTTCTGCTTATCTGATTCCTTGAGGAGGTCTTGTTTGAGTTCCAAATTTTCAGTAATAAGTAGCTCTTTTTGAACTTGAACTTGTTTCAGTTCCTCAGCGCACTCGTTATAATCATCAGTTAACTTCTTTTCCAAAGCTGTCAGTTTTGGTTCACCATGGCTTGCTTCGTTTTCCAGATCTTCTAAAATTCTTTCCAGCTTTTTTAGTTCTGCAAAGGTATCTACTTCTCCTCCTTCTTCATTAAAAATATTTGGTTTCCATAGCTCTAAAATATCTGGAATTTTCGTACTTAGGCCTTTGATGCAAGTTAGACAAAGCATTAATTGTTCTTCCAACTCTGTCTGATAATTATTTTTTTGTTCAAGTCTCTTTATTAATCCATCAACCTGATTTTTTAAAAATATTGTTTCGCTTTGAGAACTACCATCTGTTTTATCATCCGAAAGAATTTGCTTTTCTAGAGTTGTAAACTCACGCAATGCTCTATATTCTTCTGTAAGATAATCCAATCTTTCTCTCAATACAGATTTTGGAGTCCCTGGAGACTCTATAATAATTTGTCGTTTTCCTAAAAATTAAAATATTATTGTTAAATCAAAATAAAAATCAAGAAATGATATGACAGAATAAGTTTACTTTTACCAGGTGTACTCCTAGGGTCAATAGTTGAAGCATCACTCCATTCACTAATACTACTCAATTGATGTATTTCAACATCATCTTGGAACTTGACACAAGGTTCTGATCTTGAGCTTATTCTGTGGTGATATTTATCCATTGTAGTATCCATAGCCGAATCATATTCTTCCTCACGTTCTTTGGCCACTTTAATTAATTCTAATTCAAAGTCTGTAAATGCAGTTTCAAAAGACTCATCATTAAGATTGATTGTTTGAATAATACTTTTCCTTTTCTGAAGATTTTTTTTTCTGTCTCTATCATTAGATTTTGAATCAGGACTATGTGGAGTCTCTTTAATAGTTGGTAAGTTAAAGGATCTAGGTAAAAGACTGAAACGAGAACTTGCAGCTCGATCACCAGCCCATGTACGTCTTCGTTTAGCTCGTGGAATCAGTGAAGGATTTTCTTCTTTTATAGAACTTCCAGCGGATATAATGCTGTTCTTTAAAAGTTGTATTCTCTCTTCAAGCATTTGATTTTGTCTATCCGTTTCTTGTAATTTGTGCTCTTTTTCTTGTAATTTTGATTCCATTTCCAAAACAACTTGAACTTTGTTATCATTTTTTAGTTTTTCAAGTTCTTCATTCAATTTAGCAAGTTGCTTTTTGTATCGTTTTAGTAATGCAGCATCAGACAACACTTCATTAACTTGTGGTTTATTTTTAACACTCTTTGCTCTATAAGCAAAACCTAAGGTACACTGAGTTTCTTCATAAGCAGCCGGTGTAACAGCACAAATTATAGCAGTCATTGCATTACCTCCTAAAGATGCTTGCAACAATCTTGTCAATTTACTATCTCGGAAATTTACATATTTAGAGCCTGGTTCAGAAGATTCACTGAGCTGCTTAATTACTAGCCCAAGAGTTGATAGCGACATGTTAATATGCGTGCCTTCCTTAAATCTTTCACCCGTGGCATTTGTCTGTCGTGCTCTTTCTGAACCTGCTAAGTCAACTAAGTTTAACTGCGACACTTGAATGGCACCATCTGAATCACTACTTTCATCTCGACTTTCCACAGTTATTCTGCAATAAAAGAAATTACAAATGAAACATCAGTGATAGGAAGAAACAATTTAAGTATCTAATACATCTATATGCATACCTAAATATCGTGTGACTTCTACTACTCCTCTCATTCATATCCGTCTGTCCTATACTACGATTCTTATCACCTTTCTTCATGAGAGCTAAAATATTATCGGGACTGCTGACGATTTCCTCTTTACTGTTGAGAACTTGCACGTATCCGTTGGAGTCCTCCCTCAGCTTTAAATCCGTAGCCGAGGTGTCAAGCAAGTCGTTGACTTTTTCGTTGTAAATTTCCAAATAGGAGACCCTCAGCAGAAACTCCCTGTGACAGGTCTCGGCGATCGCGTCGAACATGTGCTCCACGGCCAGCGGTATGATTCCCGGCTCGCTGGCGGTTCCCATCATCGTGTGAGTCTTGCCGGAGCTCGTCTGTCCGTAGGCGAACACCGTGCCGTTGATGCCGTTGACCGAGGCCCCGACGATGGGCTTGACCACCGTTTGAAAGACGTCGTCATTGTTTTTTTGCGAATCGAATATGTGATCTGATAAGGAAACAGCCAAGAATGCGTCGTGTTATTTATAAAATTAATTCGATAACGATCGAGGGGTGGACACACTCACCGAACTGGAAGCTGCTGCTTTTCTTTTCCGGATCAGTCGGCGCGATGGTGTTGTCGCTGACCAGCCATTGTATCGGCAGATTTTCATCCTTCTCGCGTCTGATCAGCGGTCTGACTTTGATGGCCACCTGTATGCTGTCCGACATCGCGACGGTAACGGTGCTGCTGCCGTTGTCGTCGGTGGTTGTTGTCGTAGTAGCGGCACGAAAAAAACACGTCCAGATCCGTCGTCGTCGTCTTTGCGAGACGAGCCGCCGAAACTGCAGACAACAACGACGCGCGGCGTGCAATAACAATCGAATCGACGCGAATAATATAACAATCTCTCGATTATCGCTCGTCTGCGAGCTCAAGTCCGTGATGATCGCGCTTGTGCTTGTGCCGCTGCTGCAACGAGCAATCACATTATCGAGGATGATTTTTGGCGCGAGCGCTCGGTAGTAGTAGTGGTACGACGACTGCCGCGACGAAAGTTTGCACACGCCGCAGACGCGATCGAGAAAGACACTAAACATACTCTACCGTTGAGAATGTGTGTTGTTGTTGTGTATCGACGCGCGATGGTGGTGGTGGCGCGGTACACACGCCGGCGAGCTACTGCTGCTACTGCTGCTGCTGCTGCTGCTGCCCGCAGAATTTTTTTTTTCTCATGCGTCCGTGTGCGTGCGTGCGTGCGTCGGTGTCAGTTTTGGGCCGCACGCGCGTGTGCGCATGTATATTCGATGCAACGAAAAAACGCCGCAGCATGTGCGTGTAGTTGTAACTTGTATTGTTTTTTTTTATCTCTCTCTCCCTCTTCCTGCATCTGTGTGTGCGTGTATGTTTGTGTGTAAATTATTGTCTGCTGCTCGCGGGTCTCCCCCCACCCGAAATCGCGCGGGACAGCAGCAGAGGTTTCGCACGCGATACATTACGTCTTGTCCGTTATATGAATTTTGAAATCCTGCCACGCGATTGGTCAAAGTCGACCGGCACGCGGAGAGCCTCTCCGCCGGCTACGCGCACCGACTGAAACGAAGCAGACGCGCATCGCGATGCTTCTCATTTTCGATGATTAAGTTGCGAGTTATTTCAAGGTTGCTGCTGCTGCTCGATTCTCATGATGTATTCAATTATGAAAATTACGCTTTAATTGAAACTCGCATTACGTCACATTGCCGCATTGTGTTGCGCGCTGAAAATTATCGCCGCCATAATTCGACTCGCCGTTTGAATTTCTTTGTTATCTCGAAAAGCCGAGGAACGCGATTCGAGATGCTCGATATATTATGCGATGACATTAGATACTTTGCGCGTTTATCGTCGTTGTGCGTTACATATTCGCGCGATATATCTTAAATTTCTCTCTTTTAATCTAAACTTACACAACTTATGAAGGTATCGGTTACTCAAAAAAACTGGAGCTCGTATTTTTTATACATTCCGTGTTTGGTAACTTATTCAGGACAATGTTATTTATAAATTTTTTGTGGCAACTCATCGAGTTTCCACATCTTACTACATACTGATAAGGGTTAATAACGATACTGATAAAGATAGTTTTCAAGCTGAATAACTTTATTGATATTATTTCATTACAATAAATCACTTATTAGTGTGCAGTAAGTATATAATAAATATCGATTTAATTTATTTCTATCTAGTACTTTAGTACTAGATAATATAATACATTTCGTTACTTATGATTGATCCTGATATTGAATTCGTTTCTGTACATATTTTTTTTATTTTCTTGCTTTTCATGCACATCAGCAAATTAATAAATAGGCAAAAAACCATTATATCATCAATTTTTAAACTTGAAATCGTTAAAAAACATTCACGATGCTTTTAAAATAGACGACCGTGAATTGGACGAAGAAAACCATTATTAAAAAAATAAAAAGAATACTCATTTACTCTTACATTAATCAGTAGAACGTAGGACCTATAAAAGACTTAAATCTGCCTATTATATACTAATTTATCACATTTGCGTGAACAATTATAATTTAATTAATTTAATGATTTATGTAAAAGTTAATTTGTGAAAAGTAAATGGAGAATATTTTTTACAATAACTTTAATGGTGTCCGTCATGAAATCGTAGTTTAATTATTTCTCCGGGAAGCCGTGCACGAACTTCTCGACAATAATAATTGAATCTTTGAGTATCTACTCGTCGCGTCGCGACTGGGGTTAACAGTTAATCGTTTTATGTGAGGTATGAAAATGCTCTTTCATAAAATTTACGTGTTTATTTCTAAAATATATGGATGTTTATTATTCGAAGAAATATATTCCTTATGTATTATGCAGCCTACAAATACAGAATTTGCTAGCTTGAATTTCCTGTCAAAAATACTCGATCAACCGTGGTGTTTTTAATTTGGCAGTTATTTTCGATATAAGGCAGTCATATTGTAGTATATTTTATAAAAGTACATTCTTGCTTTTTAACTTCATGCACAAGTTAACTAGATGGATAAAGTCAATTGGTCTATGCTTTGTGAAAACAGTCTTAAACCATTTTGCATAAAAAATATACTTCTTCCACAAATACACTTCTGCAAAGAGGCCATCCAATGAATGAAACATTGCAATTGCATTAACGCAAAATTTATAAATAACATGCATTGATGATACTTTAACACACTCTCGTTATTCATCGAAGGTATGATGAATGAAATAACTTTATACACTAATACAAACGAATCACACCTTTAAATTTGAAAAACCTATGAGGCTAAATTAAAGAGTATGACTCACTAAAAGCAACAAAATCGCAATTCACGGTAATTTCCGAGTTGTTAGTAATACATTCAATGCATTAGTGTAGATCGTTTACTATCCTTGACAACTAAGCTTCACGCGCTATTAATATCTTAAATCATAGTTTCTTACTTTTATTTCTTAAAATTGTTCTTATGAGCACATGTACTATATGCAAAACTATACGAATAAATGTACACACATACACATATGTTTCCCGATCATGACAAGTTACTTTCCTTGCAATATATTACATTTGATTCACATTTATACACATACTTAATTATTATCCTTTCAGGTCCGCATACTTTGCTAAATTGCGTACAAGAATATTCTGTTCACAGACAGATTTACTTATGAATAAATTTCAAATTTATAAAGTAAGACAATCTTTTATAAGATCTTAACAATTTTTTAGTATAATTTGTGATAATTGCATTATATTAAGACTGAAATATAATCTCACATTAAATGTTTAAACACACGTTGAAAATTGTAGATCAATACCTAAAATTTTTACCTGCTTAAAACGAAGGTATATATATTGGCAAAATGGAAATTTTAGATGATATTCTAAAAAGATAAAAGTGACAATTAATTGTAACGAAAGATCTCGTTTCTCTCAAAAACTTTAAAGTTTATGGCATTTTGAGTTGATTGTTTGATTGTTTTACTGAAAAAGAAAATATTTAAATTTTAAAAAGGTCATCCCTAAATTAAATTATCGATGAATGACTTAAGTTCATCGTTTGACACAAAGATCGTTCAGTGTTGCTAACTTTCATTTTGTCAGATAAATAAAAAACCTAAAATAAAAAAAATAATGCGAAGAATCTAGGGTTTGCATTAAAAATTGTTTGGAGTAAACAATAAATGCAATTTACTCTATGCGATTCTTAGCAATATTTTTTTTCAACTAACTACGCACAAAAATCGGCGCATCGTGTTCCATTTATCACTTTAAAGATAGTTAAATGACACTTAATCTTTCTTTCCATTAGTAGGTACTAGTGTGTTTTCAATCCAGAGCTTGCAGTTGTCGTAAGTCGACTGGGGTAAAACGTCCTGATCGACGATGAGGACCTTTTTGCTTGGAGTGAAATCTTTGACCTCGCCATGCCATACGAAGTGATTGAAAAGTTGCTGAATCGCTTGTAAATGTCTCTTTTGCTCGGGAGTTTTGGATGAGAAGAATCCAAGAATTGCAGCAGCGTCAGCGTCGGCGTCCGCTACTTCGTTGCGCGGGAAAGTCGCGACGTAAAATGGAATATCTTCCTTCATCAAAGCTATTGTCATCAACGGGCACACTACGCGGATATCGGAAATCATCGTGTGCAAATCCTTAACAGTGGCATTGTATTGACTGAAAAAGAAAGAAATTTTTCTTATCGAACATGCTCCAATCGAGGACGATATACGTATCGATCGATAAAAAGTTTATACTCACGCAAATGCCTTATCAGCCTCTCCTCTCAGTCCAATCAAGGATTCCTGGACGATTCTCTTGATCTGCTCGGGCGTGGCGGTTTCATTGTAGCTAAGGGATCGCGGCAATTCACCGGATTGAGCGGTAGCGCCGATAACGACCTTGGGCAAGTTGTTGGTCTTGCTGAAGATCTCGCCAATGTGTTTCTGAACGATGATGCCGTCTCTGACGAGCCACTCGTGCTTCGAGATCTCGGATTGGTTGCTCGCCGGCAGACCGGTGTTGGAAGCATACCAGGACGGCGGCACCGCCTCCATGATATCTTCGGCGTTCTTGCTTCTCAAGCAGTCGGCGTCTTTGCACTGAATCGAGTCCAGGAACATGGAGTTCTCTTTCTCCGATTCGATCAAGTCGCGGGTAGGCGAGACGGCGCTGCCGCTCGAGATCCAGGCCTGTTGGAAGGTACCGCTGGCTTTGCGCGAGCCGACCAGGGCGCTGACCAAGCTGCCGCCGGCGCGGTGGCCCCAGAGAGTCACCTTGCTCTTGTCGCCGCCGAAGTAGTGGATGTTGAGCTGCACCCAGTTGAGCACGTTGATGATGTCGGTCAGGCCGTAGTTGCCGGAGCTCTTGGGGCGGGAGTCGCGCGACAGCGGCTCGGCCGCGAGAAAGCCGAACACGTCCAGTCGGAAGTTGGGCCGCACGTAGACGATGTCGCGCACGTGAGCGAGCTTGCCAGAAGGCACCATGATGCCGGGCGACGGGCCGCTGAGCGTGTCGGCGCCGATCATCACGACGACGGGCAGCGGCTTCTCGAACGACACCTGGGGCGTGAACACGTCGAGATAGAGGCAGTCCTCGGCGCCGTTGATGTTGCCCAGGGCGTTGCGCTGCCAGCAGACGTGCGAGCTGTTGTGGGCGAGATAGGTGCCGTTCCAGCAGTCCTCGATCTTGTTCAGCGGCTCGGACTTGGTCCAGCGTCGCTGGCCCACGGGCGGCACGGCGTAGGGTATGCCGCGGAACACGTAGGCGTCCTCCTCGATCAGGCCCTCGATCTTGCCGCACGACGTCTGGGAGTAGACCTTGCCGTCCTTGGTGGGCTGGACGACGACGCGGCGCGGTCCCACGCAGGCGACGCAGATTATGATGATCATGAGCATCAGGATGAGCAGTGTCGCGCCTGCGAGAAGCAAAAACCAAACGAATCAAGTTTCGATAATGATGATATATAAGGATGAATAAAGACTAATGTGGCTTACCGCTGTAGAGCAGGTGACGTCTGGCAATGGTGACGAAGACCCAGAAGGGATGGGGCTTGGTCGGCGGCGAGCCGTCCGCAGCCTCGGCGTCCAGGCGCACGTTCTCCATGCCGTCCTCGGCGACGTTGTTCTTCTCCTTGTTGGCGGCTGCGTCCGCGTCGTCCAGCGTCTCGGAGCTCGCCAGACCCGCGGTGGCCAACTCGGTGTCTGCCTCCTGCGACAAAAAACGAGAGAAAAAGATGAGTACATAAAGATTCGAACAACGTGGTTACTTTTGTAAATTCGTTTTTGAGTCGATTCGTTTTATGAAAGTCATTGCCACGCGATCTCTCAATGCATGAACAGGCAACTTTCTCTGTACGAACGGAAACGACGCATCTGCGTACGTACGTAGCTTTCACTGCACATGTGGTCCAGTTCATTGGTTAGTATGAGTCAAGACGCTGCAGTGTGAACACCTATTATACGAGTAAGGCGACTGGTTTTGAGTGAAAAAAAGTGAAAAATATTTCTAAATAATAATTAGCTTCTGTGCGTGTGTTGTATATTGAGTAATCAGAACGATGAACGCGGATCATCCCTCTCCTCTTCGCCAAGAAAAATTCGAAAGACTGAAGTGCCTACGAGACGGGTTGAATTGGGACGTCGAAGAGGAGCGATACAAATTTCTCCGTCAGGTCGAATCATTGATCCACGATTGGCCGGGCCAACCTCCGAATCTCCGGGAAATTTTTGAAGAGCGAGAGATCGAGCGTCTGCTATTGGATTGCATGACGTACTGGGGCGAAATGTACTTTAATCCCGTAAAATTGGGCCGATTCGTCAAGTTCGTGGCCGACAGCGGCTACAAGAACGATCCCGAGCTCGACAAAGCGGGCGAGCCCCTGTTGCGTCGCACCACCGCGTTGCATCTAGTCGCCAGAGGCTGCTTCAAAGACGAGGTCATCAACGATCTCTTCAAGATTTACGACAGATCGGACTCGAACTACGTCGACGAGTTCGGCTATACGCATTTCCACGCGGCCTGTGAGTTTGGCTTCGACGATATCGTACAAGAATTTCTCGAGCTCGGCCAGGATCCCAATTGCCGAGTGACGAGAACGGGCCAGTCGCCGCTACACTTGGTTCTGGCCGATGCACACGATAACAGAGATTTCGTCATCGAGTCGCTGCTGAGACGCGGCGCCGATCCCAATCTGGCCAACAATCAAGGATCGACGGCTCTGCACGTCGTCGCCTGGAAACGCCGCCGCGGAGATGTCCTGGCTGGGGCGATATTCCAGGCGAGCCGCTGGCCGGTGCGGATCGACGCCCGGGACATGTTGATGCGGACGCCGCTGCACGTGGCTCTGCGGCAGAGCAACAAGGAGCTGGTCGAGCTGCTGCTGAGGCTGCGCGCCGATAAGAATTGGACCGACGAGGAGGCGCGGACTCTCCTGCACTCGATCTGCCGGAGAAAGGACGACGATGACGACGACTACGAATTGGCCGAGACATTCTTCAAGATCAAGGAGGAGGCTAACGTGCAGGTGCGAGTCGACGCCCTGGACGAGTCGGGCAACACGCCGCTGCAATTGGCCGTGGCGAATCTCAAGCCGTGCCTGGTCGAGGTGCTCTTGGATCGCGGCGCCGACTTGTCCGGATTCGTCTTCCCCGACGAGGAACTCTTCGACGGGTTTTGCGAGTCGGCAAGAAGCACGAAGATGAGAATGAGGACGGCCGGTGTTCTGGACGTGCTGGAGCGTCTCGAGAAGCGAGGCTACAAGCCGGACCTCGGCGACGCCCTGACGATCATGAAACTCTACGCCGAGTACGGACTGTTCGCGAAGTCGTCGGAGCTCGATCGACGTTGCCTCGCGAACGAGTCGTTCGTGGCGACAGCCAAGAACCTCTTGGTGACAGCGCCGAGCCTGTCGCTCCACGACTTGATCCAGCTGCGACCGCGAGAGATCGCGAGCCGGCTCACGTTGAGGCGATACCGAGAGATGTTCTGGGGCGCGTCCGAGTGGAGGATGGCGTGCCCGGAGCTGGCGTTCGAGGCTTGCTCGGCGCATCTGCGCGAGATCGTGTCGAGGAGATTTTTCCGCAGGTGGGCCACCGATTGCCTGTGGGTGCTGATACATCACAGGCTGCCGATACTCTGCTGCGACATGATCGTCGAGAATCTGAGGAACGAGGATCTGTACAATATTTGCTTGGCGGTGACGAGTCAGAGTCGGGAGGACGATAAGAAAGATGTGACTTTTGTAACGCAACTCGTCGACCGAATACCCGCGGGGGCTGAAAAAGCTCTGAAGAAGTTTTAAAATACTGGGTGCTAAGAAGATTATTTTTCCAAAGATCTATCTATTATAGATAAGCGCATTCAAATAAAAATTAAATAAAACAAAAAAAAATTAAATTTTGAATCTTTTGTAGTTTTAACTTCCCTCCTACATCCTTTCGAAGCAACTAATATCGTACGCAATGTACACGCACGATAATATACGCAGTTCTCGTAAAAAAAAAAACTCAACCCGTCGACTCTGTACAAAATAGTATACATCGTGTAACCCCACGACGAGCAAAAATACAACACGGCTATATATGCACGCTTCTCTCTATATCTCTGCAACCGGAGATAAGAGAAAGCTCTTGGCTCGTAAAGCCCTCTGTGTGTATCTATCTCCGTGTATGTGTATAATGCGTGTGCGCACGTGTGCGTGCAGCAGCGCGAGAGGTCACTTTCTAGGGCTTCTTTATACACACACATGTATATACGCCGATATTGCATAGAGAGGAGAAGGCGCGCGAGCAGTGCGTCCGTGTCTGTGTGTATGTATGTGTGCGAGTGCAGCGTTGGATGGACGGATGGATCGCTCGCCGGTTGAAAAGCAGCTCTTTTTTTTCTTCTTTTTTGAATAATTTAAACATCCGAGGTCACTAACGTGGCGGTGGTGGTGAGCTGCTGCTGCGGTGACTCTCGTTGGCTGCAGAGAGAGCGCAGATTTCAAGCGCAAAATGAAAAGAAGAAAATTGCCGTACACACACGGGTGTCGGAGCTGAAAAATTTTCCCTTCCGCGTACATAGGGTCGTTCAACTCTCTCTCTCTCACGCGCGCGTTCGTATACCGTTACAAAACTACGTATGTACGTACACGTACTTTGGCCTTTTGTTTTTTCTCGAATTATAACGTCCGAATTTTTCTTTCTTTTTTTTTTTTTTAATAATACGACGTACCTTCTTTCTCTTGGAGAGAACGTTGGTGAGGGCAGTGGGAACCTTGATCGATTGGAGAAGATTTCTTCCGCGATCGGCGAAGCTTGTGGCTTCTTTGGCCGGGGTGTTGTTTGCCTCGACGTCTTTGGTTTCTCCGTCGGCGTCGACCGCTGGCTTCGTCTCATCGTCCTGCAAACGGTAATCAAAGAAATGCGTTAAGTTTTACTTCGTATATATAATACGTATATTGACACGTGTGCGGTACGTTCGACCAACGTTACGTGAGTTAAAAAAGAATAAATAAATCAATGCCTCGTTTAAACAGAACGATAAGAGTCTTTTAACAATAAAATCGTATCATTAAAACTTCGCAGGAAGTTGGTAAATAAATTACATCGTGCCCACGAGAGCGTGGGCTTAATTTTTTCGGCTTAAACAAAAAAAAAAATAATAAAAATAACACAATGGGGGCAGGAAGAAAAACGAGACGTACAAAGGTCGCAGCGCAGCAAAAAGAGAGCGACGAGTCGTCTCCTCTCTAAGCGAAAAGGAGGATTTATCGATGTACGACGACGAGTATATAACTAAGATATATTTAGGGATACACGCGTGTAATACATATGGACGAATTGACGATCTGTGCGCGAGTACGACGACACGAGGGGTCGCCCACGCGACCGACTCTGTCCCTCTCTCGTGTGTTTTTTGACCTTCGACGCTTTTGCACAAAAGATATATACACATGGTATATATATAATATATAATCTGAACATCGTACACACAACCCGTGGTATATATATAGAAAGGAGTCGCAATAAGGATCCACGCGCGTGGGTGCGTGCGCGCCTGTGTATAATAAAGCTCTCAAGGTATACAGGGGGTCGCGCGCGCGCGCGCGGGAGGATCGCCAGAAACTTCGCGCAGCGAGGAGTGGCCAGCAGCAGCAGCTGCAGATTCTTCTTCCTTTTTTTCGCGACAAAAATTACGAGCGTCGAACGTTTGAAAAGACCCAAACTCGATCGTTGCTGCTGCATACGTAATTGAATCGTCGCGTGCCAAAAGAGCGAGGATTATTCTTCGCTCCCTTTGCACGTATTACATTAGATTGCATTAGTCATTTGGGCGACCCGAGCTCGCAACGTCGATAATTTCTCACGAATACTCGAGCGCGTTGATTTCTCTCATTGGCTCCATCGAACGCGTATCATGAGAAAACGAGCTCGAACACCCCTTTTTTTTCCAGCGTAACAGAGGTGTCGAGTCGTACGTATACACCATTACATCACGGCTGTTGAAATTTGTGATATTCCGGCTGTACGTCTATCTTCGATCGCTCATAATATACGTACGAGTATGTAAGTGCTGAATGAAGAAAAAGGGGTTCGAAATGAGCCAACGCCGGGGCAAATTATCCACTCGAAAACGATTATCGTCCTCGTGATTATCATCATCGTCGTCGTCATCATTGTCAAGAGAGAGAGAGAGAGAGAGAGACACATACATTTGTATTATGTTCATTTGACTATTTACTTTCGCTCGCGTTCTTTCAAGTGCTTTGAACTCCAGGCATCATCGGGGCCTATAGATGTATAGACTCTCCTGCGAGAAAGAGATTAAACGCAGGCATACACACACACATGCACAGCGGGTCATTATAATAAACGTCAGAGAGTCGAAGAAATATATTATAAATTATAGAAAATCGAAAACGTGCGTTTGCTATATACGGGGGTGAGAGCTGCAGGCAGTACAGTAATAATAACGTCCGAGTTAGTCCCAGCGAGCGGATTTCAGGGAAACGATGCGTGTGAGTGCGCGCACCTGCACCTGTCGCGCTATATACTACTCTGCTGCTGCTCGGGGCCCTCGAAACTCGTTGGCCCGTTCCCATCAGCTGTGCTACTACACTCGACGCTGGTGTCGGCGGTGCAAAATTTCGTGTATACGCAACGCGACGAGTCGATAACAGCAACAACAATAATATATATATATGTGTTCCAAGCTTCGAGCTCGTTACGGTAAGTATAATACACGTTATCGTATATATAGCTAGCTGCGCTATATAACGCACGCAACGCACAACGCAACTATCGAACTTCCGGTCCGTGGTACTTATGCTGTACGATGGATGCATTATGTACAGTGCGCGCATTATCATTGCAGCGCCGCAGTCGCATTCCTCGGATATCCGTTTGTCATTGATGCTTGACGGCGGCTATACGTATATCTCGTTCGCTGTGTAGCTACCTGCTGCTACTTACTGCTACTACTGTTGCTACGTTATATTATAGACGATCATCGTCGTCGTCGTCGTCGTCGTCGTCGTCATCGTAGTGGCGGCGCTGACATTATTAGTATAGGCGACCTAACTGCACACGAGTCAAATAAATGATCTTATAAACACATGTGTGCGCGCGCGCGCCTTGTAATAATCCAACTAAACCGCGCCTCCGCTGCCCTGTTACGTATCAACGCGAAAGCCTCTACAAAGCAAAGTTGCCGGAATCGTGTTTGTGCGCGTATGTGCAGTCGAGTGCAGTTGCAGCTCTCGGCGGCCTCTTGAACCCTACATGTATTTACGTTGAAGCCTCAATGCCAGCCTCTGTGTGTCTTTAATTCGAAATTCGATAACGCGGCGGACGGTGGCGACTCATGGCTTTCGTATTATTTTATACGCGTATGCGATTAATTATAGCAGTTGCACAGTGCAGTGCAGAAGGGGATGGAGGGAAAAAGGCCAGTGACTTTTGGGTAATCGGTCACGGTGTTTAATTATAAACTCGCAACGATCGTCGTTTATAACGCCTCAATTAGGCGGGCGAGAACCTTTGAATTTTTCCGACGCCATGATATATCGCGATTTGAAATACGAAATCATCCGACGTTCTACGCGATATAAAAAAATAACAACAACGAAAAAACAATGAATAAAAAAGTGTAATTTCCGCACGCGGACGATTCGCGACACGCGCAGCGCAGCGGCACGAGTAGACGCGCGCGCGCGCGGACGTAAGCCAATGCTCGATGTTGTTATTATATCGCGTGCATATATACGCGCACACACGCGTTTCGACGATAAAGAAGCCGTTAGGCGCGCGAGCGTCGTCGTATACACTATACAACATAAACACGGACAGAGGCATTAGACGCGCCTGCCACGCCTTTGGTGCCGCGCTGCGATGCCCGAACGCGACGCAACGCAAGCTTTTAGAATGACTTCGACGTATAGCTAGCTCGTGTACCTTATGTATATACTGCTACGATTCCATTGATTTTATTTCCTTTTTTTTTTTGCTTTGTTCTCTCATCTCGAAACGCAAAGAACTTTTAGCGGAATTAGAGAGAGAGATTTCGAATGTTATAGGATGGAGTTGCGGACGGAGAAAAAATAAGCTAGTCGAAGCAGAGGAGCTCTATTTTGCCGGGGCACACGCAGCGTGACATCGCGCGCGAAATCGAATATTGCATGTATAGCTGCTTGTATACTCACTGCAAGTATAAAATACACACAAGGGTACACAGAGGGGGAGAGTAGATACTCGTGTGCATGCGTTGTTAGTACACCGATCGGCAAGAGTTGAGAAAACCTAACACGTATATATATTCTCGCGTATTCCAAGGTATATAGAGCCTAATCCGCGCCTGTATGGCACAGGGCGAGCATTGTTTTTTTCTATTATATGTATATATGCTGTATATAAGCGCGACGCGTGCACACGCGTAGCCTATAACGGGCCCAGTCATAGTCCGTTCTCTCTCTCTCTCTCTATCGCGCGAATATTTCGAGGAGAGAGAGAGAGAGAGACGCGTGCGCGCGCTGCATAATGCAAAAGTCGCAAGTTCACTTCGCCTCGACAATCGACGCGCACACACATACATATATACCGGCGTCGCTTTGGCCCCCTTCGATATATAGAGAGAGAGAGAGAAAACTAAGCACACACGCGTGGTCGCGAGGGTCGGAAGCAGTACCAGCGGCAGTCTTTCTTCCCCCTGCGTGCGCTTATATACCACCGCGCGCGGGCAACACAATTTTTGCGCTCGTTCGCGCGCAGCTGCCACGCATGTACGTATGTATGTAGTAGTACTACACTACAACACTGCAGCTCACCGTGTCAACCCGACGATCTACATATGCACTATATATAACTGCACATCGTATATGTACGTAGCAGCGTATATATAAGAGAGAGATCCTGCTGCACCGGCTCTACGTACACGGAATACATACAAGAGCATATAGTCTGTCTCTAGTCAAGCTCGTACCGAGGCTGAAGGCGTTCTAGCGTGCACCGATATATCCCTGTATAAACTTTTATACTTTGCACAATTACAAGCTTGGACGAGCTGCTACTGCTCCTACACGAAGATTGGCGCTCTCCGGAGTATGTCCCGCCGCCGCCGCCTCGAGGCTTCCTTATCACCCCGCGCTCGAGCTACTGCTATTTAATACGAGACGAAGAAAAAAAAAATAAGGGAACGATTGCGTGCACGAATGCGCGCCGCGTGCTATATTAGAGAGCTGCAGGGCACTTTGCCAAGTATTCTCTCTTTTTCTTTTTAATTTGGCGCGCGCGCGACGATTCGGTATACGCGATTGTGGCCCATCTGGATAATACAAGATGGAAGAGGATTAAAGTTACGGAAAGAACTATAAGAATGCCGAGGGAATCTTGGCGACGATGGCAGAATTAAGCACGTTATAATATAGAGGTTGAGAGTATTGGGTTAAAGTGCATTCGAGAGTCTATGCTGCTGCTGCAGCGCACCAGAAGGAGATCGCGAGGGCACTCGCGAAACATTAACGATAACGTCGACGATATAATTATCCATATAGATATATAGTATAGTCAACGAGGAGAAGCTCGAAGCGCGCTCGGGATTATGTGCATAATAATATAATACGTGACGCGACGCGCCACGAGAGCAATCGATACCATCGGCAACGACGAGGCATTCATCCCCCGTGTACACCATGCCACCACCACCACCACCAGCACCGGCACTGCCACTGCTTACCTCGCAATATTATTCGCACGATCTATACAGGCATCGTATCTTCGAGAAGGGGAGAGTACACGAACGAGAGAAAACGAGAGCAACGCGACGAGAGAGAGAGAGAGAGAGAGAGACGAGACTGTTATATTATAAAGAGGGTGTGAGCTTCGCGCGCGAAAAAAAAAATGAGAGAGAGAGAGAGAGAGAGCCGAGGGAAGCTGTCGTCTGTGCCGGTGTTTTACGATTATGGTTAAAAGCAGCTGATGGAAAAACGTTATTGTTATTTCGGCCTTCGAGCTCTGTGCATATTCAGATGGTGCAAGCTGCGCGTCGAATCGCAAAGCCGCGATGATATATTTATGCGTGTGTATTTTTCGAAAAATCATACTTCGACTTTTATATATTATTATTAGCAAAGTCGAATGTATACGATTTCGAGATGACAAAACCGCTCCAAATGTGTGCTGCTGCTCCCCGATCCGCCTTGATGAAGATTTCTCTCAGTGGGTTAGGGTTTTTTCCGTCGTCGTCGCCTTTCGTCGTTTTGTCGTTTCCATGCCCCATGACGCGCGCCGCTTATAACCACGTTCTTGGCCCGTTTTCAGCGTGCGCGCAGCGCTATATATAATACTGCCGAATTCAAGGTCGAAGGCAGCGTGCGCGTGCGGTATCAGACAGAATGAGAGAGAGAGAGCTGTTGCCGCGTCCTCTCTCTAGCTCGCACTCCCTTTTGCGCCCGAGAGTTGACTGCTGTAGCTGCTGCTGAAATTTGCTTTCGGCGCGCGACAAAAGGGGAGGTAGTACGGTAGTAGCAGTGAGAGAAAGAGTGAGCGAGAGCGCACCGCGGGCGGGGCCTGGCTCGGGGATTTAAAGGGCTGCCCCGTACACGTATAAGCCGGGCATATAGTAAGGATGGTTGATGGGGAGCGCGAACGAAACAAAGAGTTGTGTGCAGCAACGACGACACTCGTGCCGCACGACACATTAAAGAGTCTTCTCTTTTTTTTATAATATATAAGAGAAAAACGAACTGGACTGTGCAATATTACGTAAGACTTGTATGGTCCGTGCGCGAAAATCGGCCTGCGGACGGTCGATTTTTTTCGTTTTCGTCATTCGTCGTTGAACCCACTCACGCGAGCAAGCCCGCAAGCACACTCTAGTGAAATTATAAGTGCTCATCGGTCGACCGGGCACGCACAATCGCCCATATAGAGACCCGTGCGTACGTACTATATACATAAGGGTCGGACACGCGCGCTGCGCAACAAACTATACGCCAGCGGCAGCCGCGTCTCGACGTCAAGTCGAGAGACGACGTCGTCGTCGTCGTCGTCGTGCGCGAAGTGTGCGCTGCTATCGATCGATCGCCCAGCAGCAACAGCAGCCACTGACGCGACGTATAATGTGTACGTGCGCGACTGCTGCTGCTCTGCTTCTGTATATGTATACAGTCTCGAAAAAGCGAGAGAACGCCTACGATGAAGGCAGATGCGGAGCTTTAAAAGGCCGCGAGCCTTTTATATTTTGTATATTATATGTGTGCGTGTCGCTACTGTTGCAAGTTGCGCCCATACCATCGCTCGAACAATCTTTGGAGCGACTGCATCTTTCGCGCTTATATGTTTCGAATGCCGCCGCGCAGCCACAGATTTTGACTTTTATGTATAGCTAATGTACTCGTGATTCATCATCGGCATCGATGCGCGCGATCGCATCTCTTTTATAGAAAGATGTATACACACGCAGAATGTGTGGAATTAGGAAGTCTCGTGAAAAAAATATATTGCAGGGAGAGCTGAACTATCATTCTTTTGCGCCGTGGGCAGCTTTTATGGAATATGTAATGGATGGACGCGTTCGCTCGCTCGCACACACACATATGCACGAGCTGCATGACTCGCGTGGAAAAAGGCAAAGAGAGCCAAGTCCGAGAAGGGGGGAAAAGAGAGACGACCGACCACGGGGCGATGATCTTCGTTGACTCGAGGTATGGTACTAATGCTGCTGTTGCTGCTGCTGCTGCTGCTTGGCGCGCGCGGTGCAGCGTAAATATTCACAAGCGCAGATTCAATGCCATGAATAGGTACAGAGCTAGGCCATACGCGTGTACAGCTCCAAATGCAGAGAGGAGATTCTCGGGTGTAAAAATCGACCAGCTGATTCGAGAAAGAAGAAGCCCCGTATACGAGTGATTTTCACTTACATATACGCATCGCAAATCGGCTTCGCTCGAACGATACACAAAGAAACGACGAATGCGCGCACGGAAACGCGATGGAAAAATCTATAGTCACCGGTGCGCGCGTGTGAGGGGGTATCGATGCGCTTCGCGCCGTGTTTATAATTTCAAGGTCGTTGCACCGATGTCCGCGCGCTCGCATCTATATAGTACTGCATACGTATGTGAGTGCGTGTGTGTCTGTGCAGCATACGTATAATAAAAGTCAAGTCAAGCAGCAGCAGCAGTGGCAGCACACACTATAAGGTGAAAAAAATGACTCTTTCTCTCTCGCGCGTAGCCTTCTCTGTATATAACAGCAGCAGCAAGCACAAAAAGCGATTGTAAAAGCGGCGGCGGTGGCTGCAGCAGCGGCAGAAGAAGAATCATTACTACAAAAGCTTGAAAAAGAGAAAGAGCGAAAAGTGCAGTAACGCAGCGGCAGCGGCCCTTTTTCCCGTTACGCGCAGAAGAACGAACGAGCGAGCGAAGAACAAAGAACGCACTTTTTGCAGCGGGCGGGCGAACGAGCACTCCGCAGGGTTACAAGGATACATACATATAACGTACGATAAGGAAGTCGAGAGCAATAAAAATTACTCCTCTTTCAAAGGCGAAGAGCGAGAAGAGCTTCTATTCAGAAGTGGACCAAGTAAGTTATATTGGCCCGAAACTTCGATGCAGCAGCAGTACATCGCATGACATTGGCCGTTGCTTGCATGCGTGTGTCGTGTGTGCACGTTTATAGACGACGACGACGTCGCACGATAATGATTACGATGACGACTTTGCCGCCTTCGTTGTCCCGACGACGACGACGACGACGTCTTTTGCTTCTTCATTAAGACACGACAAGAGAGAAAGAGGGAGTAGTGAGGCGGCCGGACATGATTGAAGCAAAAAAAAAAAAAAAAAAGATCTGCCTGCCTTCGCATAGTCACATGCACTTATTATACGCACGCACACATACACAGTACACACATTTGATCGCTTATCATGTACTATGTGCGCTATGTCGAGTGATCGTCGCGGGCGCACATATACAGCGTGTGAATGCTTCCGAGATTAAAGGGGCGCGGAGATTCCAAGCTCGCCAGTATAGGATATATGTGTCTCTCTTTTTGATCGGTATCGAAACTATGTATACAAATATAGCCGATCGGTATAAACAAAGTTTCAGTTTGTATTACCGAACGACATCCGATTTTATTAGAACATACGCGCACGACCGTCCTAATTGCCGATTGGCACCGAGTATACATATACGCTACTTTTCATTCTGAAAGCGTGACTCTGTGCGTACGACGACGACGACGGACATCAATTACGAGAGCGAAATAATTGATTCGCTCGTTCGTGCTTCTGCTGCTGCTGCTGCTGCTGCTGTGTATCGACGCGCGCGCACACACGCATGAATGTCATAATTAACGGCAGTTATGCGCGACACTCTTTGAAAAGAAGAAGAGCGAGACAGAGACTTTTATATATGCGTCTCTATACCAGGGCTGAAATATTCGCGCGCAGCGGAGAGCTTATAAGTATGTGGCGTGTCTCGATCTCTCTCTCTCTCTCTCGGAGCTTCGAGTTTCAACGAAAACCTAACAACGTCGTCGCGTATATAATATAATATAGCGATCCTCTTCGTCGTTTATACGCCACATTATGTCGTTGCGTTGCATATGTAGGGTAATACAGCCCTCGACTCGGCGTCGCGTATCGAATTCCTTGAGAAAAATGAGTAGAAAAGGAAAAAAAATCTTTACCACCAACGTGTCCATATGCACAAGCATAGCAGCAGCAGCAGCATATTGTGTGTATACGCGCGCGTCTAGATATTAACCGCCGCATTCAAAGAAATCGCGCCAATATAATATGCCCAATAAAATATGTACAAGCATATCGTAAAAACGAGTCGTTCCCGATTAGAGAGTATAAAAACTTTTCGAGTGTTATTTTTAGGAAAAGCCGTTCTCTCTCATTTTTGTATATAAAATCGCGCTCTGCCAAGTCGCACGCATGGACTGCTACTATACTACTACCGCGTGTACGTACATCGACCGAGCTGCCACACCTTCAATGAAACGCATCATCAACATCTGTGTGTGTGTCTGTGTGTATATAGGAGAGGACGGCGAAGCGCAGCACGCGAGCGAGCGCATACGTACGCCGTCACTCCTCCTCTCTCTCTCGTGGTCGGAAAAAAGATACGACTATACGGGGTTCCGGTTATTCTGGTTTTAGCTTTCTTATATAGAGCCGCAGCAGCGGCAGAGAGACCCTTTTTTCTTCCTTTTTTTTCCCCCGTTCCTCCGTTTTTCTCTTATTTGCTGACTGACTGACTGCGCTGCGCTGCTGCTGCTGCTGCTTCGAGAGAGAGAGAGAGAGAAAGATGCAAGCAATAAAAGTGAAGCAAAAAAAAACAACGACGACGACGTTTTCTAAAAAATACCATTATATACTCGCGCGCGTGCATCGAAGGAGGACGAAAATAATCTCGTGCAAACCGCCTATATATAGTGCGCCGGTATGTCGTACCGAAGAAGCAGCACAGGGTTAACCGATAAAGAGCCCTGCGATGGTACATAGAAAGAGAGAGAGAGAGAGAGAGGGGGGAAAAAAATCGCAGCTCCGACTAACGGTTTTTCGGGATGCGTTTTATGTATGTAGGTTATCGTTATACAGTGCACGCACGCCAAGCGCGGGTCGTTCCATTCATAACATAATCGAAGAAAAATTAATAGTTTTTTTTTTTTTTTTTTGGTGTGTTTGGTCAATTTTTTTCGCCGATCGATGTAATCTCTCTAATCTCCATCATTTCCTTTGGGTAATTGGTTCGCGACAAGGTTTATAAATGTACGTACGCGGGGTATTACACGGAAGCTCGCAGCGATATTTACAAGAAGGAAAAGGAAAACTATCTATGGAATGTTTTATTTTTGTAACGCAGAACGAACGAGGCAAAAAAAGAAAGAGAGAAAGGAGGGATCCGGGATGCATTTATAAATATTTTCTACCGCGCGGTGTAATCGTTCTCAATTGACACGAGCCGTCAATGCTTGGCGACCTGCTGCACAACGACGAGTTGGCTTTTACAATGAGATTATGTATTTTACAAATTGATGCGCAGAGATTCAATGAATCACACGGAGGCAGTATAATCTGTGCAGCACTAAGGAGAGATCAGCAGCAGCAGCAGTCAATTAATAAATATTTCGAAAGGCACAAAGCGAGAATTTTTATCTCGGCCCGTACACAAGTCGTGATAATGGAAGCGAGAGGATGAGTAAGCTGCATTTAGTCGGGCAGAGTAGCTGAGTAAGGGTAAAAAAATGCACAAGGTAAGAGCAGCTCGATTAGTTACTTTCTCGTTTCTTTATCCTTTTACCAACTCGTTGAACGATTTTTAGCCGACGCAGCGGCAGCGGCAGTCGATCATTCACTGACGGCACTCGGACACGACTCGCTTTTATATTACAGGTAATAGGTCACATCGTGCCAAACGCGTGATAAATCACTGACAAGGCGCTATAATGCGCCTTAATGATTTTCATCGGATACACACGCAGTACAGGGTCGAGAAAACAGAACTCCGACAGATGGTCGCGTGCACGAATTGAAAATGTGGCTAATGCGCGCGTCGTTGTCATTCTCTCGGATCGATCGATCGATATTACACCATTGTCCTCGCGGGAGTCAAGACCCATAATAATATCGGTGCTTATTACGTAGATATATACAAGTGTCGCGTTCGGAGTTAACGCGCGCGGATTTATGGCGTATGATACAACACGGCATGCCTAAAATATTTGTCCCGTGACAGGAGGACATTGGTGGCAGCAACATGTCCCACGCTCGAATGTCTCTCTCTCTGTATTAATATACGAGTGCGACGAGTCTATAGAGAGCCTCGACGACGTTCATGGAAAATTTGACTGTAACAGTGGTTCTCGTTAGACTAATGTGTATCTGCCTGCCTGACTGGACTGAAAAGTCGAAGAGCGATATACAGCGTTGCCAGAAAAATATCGCTTATACACACATAGACTACGATGTCACGTGTATATAGTAGCTATACGCGCTGCTATCTGTATGGTAAGTACAATGGATCATCGCGTAATGAGGAGCGGCGCGTGTATACACAATATTAATGACGAAGAATGCGGGAAAACGGGCAAGGGGACTCATCGCCCAAACACGCGGAGAATTTTTGAGAAAATTTTCTCCCCGCAATTTTTTTTTTTTTTTATACGGAGAATAATCATTCGTGTATATTGTAATCATTCTTCTTATACGAAAAAAAAAACACAAAATATACGTTGAACGGTGCAAGCAAGCGCGCGCGAGAGAGTTATTGGGTCAAGTCGCGCGAGCACAATAAGATACATACAGTTCGTATATATATGTGTGCCGATCTCTGCTTTTGTGTATATATCATGTACGAATGAAAAATGTTTTTAATAGCTCCGATCTCGAGACGATAAATCAGCAAGTCCAGAGAGAGAGAGTACGAATCGAGTTGAGACGTTCGAATGTTTGTACAGCGTTTCACGCTTTCGACCGGTCGAGATAACCAGCACACATCCATGTGTATGATGCATACATTATTATCGAACGAGAAGGAGGAAGAGGAGGTGGCATCTATGCGATCGGTATTTCGCGTCGTCGTATTATAATCTTACAGGAGAAGACGACGATCGTGCATATAAGTCTATCTAATAGATTACGTTTCATTATTATTTTTCGCTCCCCCTTGACACAGTAACAATATAAGCTCCGCTGCGCTCGTTTAAAAGGCGTGAATGACTGAAACTTGCAGCGCAGCGACCCACGGCAATACTATCACACGCACGCGATCAATGAATCCACACACTACTACTACGACGACGTCGTGTCTACAAAGGCCTGACTTTCTTTCGAAATTAATCGCGGCGCAGCATACATACACTGTACATATACACAGAAGAGGCAAATTGGCGCGCGGCTCGAATTAACTTTGTACATTATAAGCGAATGTCACCGAGTCACTTCCTCGAGAGAGAGACAGCGTGTATGAGTCTTTGCGCGCGAGAATTTCGCACGCAAAATAAAAGTCGACGGTCAAACTAAAGTTTGTTTGGCTCGTCGATGCAATTTATCTCTATTTTGCCAAGTTATTTGAAAATACATATCGTATTTAGTTTGGTTTGGCTTAGGTTTTTATCGCGGTCGCTCCGCCGGTATAATACGGGCGCCCAGGCCGAGCGGAGGACTTATATGTTTGCTCTATATAGACACAAGGGCGCGCATCATCGGGTTACAAAAATAGCTAGAGCCGCAACGAGAGAGACAAGAGTTCCTTTTGTTTTTATTTTTTTTTCCCTCTCTCTCGTTTATTTTTATTATCATTTTTTTTTCGCTTCGTTCGTGTCCGCGCCTCTGCACCGACGTGTAATGCACCGCAGATATATCTCGAAAAAACATTTATTGCCACGCGGAGACGTGACGACGACGATGATGATGATGCTGCTGAGCTCGTAAATTTTTGCCGTATTATTTATATATTTAACGCGCATTATATACAGAGAGAGAGAAACTGCAGATTTAATTTCACCGACGAACACGCGTTGATATGAAACAATCTTTTTCTTCTTCTTCGACTAGAACGTAAAAAACTTCGGCGACGAAAATTTACGAGTCCCGCGCACAAAAAATTAAGCCAATTTCCGACGAGCTGTTATAACGTACTAACTTTTCCGAGGCGATGACTCGGACGCGATCATTACGACCGCCGCGCGTTCACAAGGATGTAAGGATGAATAAGTGTGCTCCGTTTCTGTTCTTTTTTTTTTTCTCTACCATATTCGCGGCGCACACGCATCGTCGTCGTCGTATCGAGAAACGATCGTGCGTGTGCATTATAACGCGCGCGCGCGATTCGTGAATGAAAATGCGCGCTGAGCTACACTACTACTACTACACGCCGGTTAGTCGCGCCGCACCGCCACGAAGAATAAGCGGAAATGCTTTCCGGATTGATTTCGCTCTCACCCTCTTTGCTATACATAAGTATTAGTAGCGTAGTAACCGAGGTTCGAAACGACGTCGAGTGGAATTCCGCTTTTGTGCCCAGAAGTTGTAAATGCGGAGGGGGAGCAGCAGTTATACATGACGCACCGACAGATACAAGCGTAAAGGTTCTCTCTATCTACTTCGTCCTCGCTGCTGCTGCTTAGCAAACCGAGAAAACTCGCAGCGTATAAAGGTGTGCTGCGCGCGTATATATATGTTGTTGTAAACGTGAGACTTGCACGACTGGTATGTGTGTGTGCGTATACTCGACCAACTTTCTAGCTCGATATACACGTATGACTGTTCACGAATCGAGAGCTCTGTACATAACACACGTGTATGCGTATATATAAAAATCGGAGCCAAAAGAGAGAGATAGACGTATATATCGGCCGCATACGCGGCTATTGAATTATTAATCGTCGTTTAGCAGCGTTTCGCACGTCCGGAGTCGCGTAAGTCTCGGATTATATTATATTATATATCCTTATATATTATTATGTACATGTGTCGAATGACACATGACCGATTTGACACGCTCGCGCGCGTACTTCGAATGCAAAAGGTAACGTACAGTAACGCTGCTTTAATGCATCATTGAGTCCGCTGTACTAATCGAAACAACGTTTATAATTTTTAACGAGCTCTGGAGAACGTCTAGCTTTCTTCGACGCGAATTACACATGTATACGGAGCAACATAACGACGATGACCGATGGTGTTTTCGATCGACGGACGAGAGAGAGAGGAGAAAATTCTCACGATACGCCGCGATCGATAACAGCTATATAGGAAACAAAAAAAATATATATAATGAGCAGCAGCAAGTGTCTTTATAATAGACAGGTAATAGTAAAAAAAAAAAAGGCAGCAGCAGCTAGGCTAGCTCTCGCTGCGCCGATCGAGGGACGACGAAGACACGATGACTCTATGTAGGAAAGGCAGCTCGATCTTAGATCGGGGTCACTGGCTCGCAGCCTAGCGCGGCAACGGTTTTCTTTCTTTCTCAATTCTCACTTCTCGCACCTCTGCTACTACTACTACCGACTATATACAATATGTATAGATATATTCTAGAACCGGCCGCTTTCTCGTTTCTCTCTTATTATACATACAACGTGTGTGTATCCGCTGCTTGTGTCTGGTTGTGCCAGCGCGGAGCCACGCACAAGAGCATCGCACGAGCACCAGCCGCCGCGCTGCCTTTCCTTTTCTCTTTCTCTCTAAGCTCTTGCACGCGCGCCCCGGTAAAAAAAGCAGCAGCGGCGGCGACAATTATGGTACGCACGCAAGAAAAGGAGGAATTAAAAAGAAAGACGCGCTTACCTTGCAAGGCTCCTTGCTCTTGGAGCGGAACAGGCCGGGCATCTTGATGGCGCCAATGGGGATTTTCCTCTTGGGCTTGGGCTCGGCGGCCTCGGTGGAGAGCTCGGCAGGTGCCGCGCCGCCGTCCATGTGCTTCGAGTTCTCGGCGTTGAGCATCTTCTCGCGCTCCTCGTCGGCGATCTCCTTCTTGTCCTCGTTCTTGTTGGCCTCTTGCTGCTGTGGCTCTTGCTGCTGCTGGGCTGGCTGCTGCTCAGCCGGCTGAGGATCCGTCGTCTGACTCATCCTTGCTGGTCCTATCGCCAATAAATATTTATTTATTTATTTATTTATCGCAAAAAACGTTTTACACAATAATATATTGATATGGAAGTCGGGCAACGCACACCAGTGTCTCGAGTTTGCGCGCGTGACTGACTGTTTTACTGTGTATATGGTGTATACATTTTCGAATGGCCAAGGAATACCTAAAAATGGGGGGGAACTCCTCTGAATGAGTATACGTAGTGTGTATAAGGAGAAAAGAATCGTAAACGTTACGCTGCTTATCGCGATTCGCGAGTCAACGGTCCAAACACCATAATACGAGTGGACTCGTGTGTTTGTATACAGCACGATTGTTTTCTTTTGCGCGCGGACTTCAGCTCCAAACACACACATGGTAAAACAAGTGCACGGCAGCGCACGAGTACTTAATACAAGGAGGAGTATAGTATAGAAGTACACACAAGGTACAGTGTATATTATATATAGAGAGTGGTTGAAGTGAGCCGCAAGAGAGGGACAATAGCCGCATCCGAGATGTGCATAATACAACAAAAAAGAAAATCGAGAAAGGTGAAAGTTGGACGCAACACACAGAAGCTGTGCTCCGATGCGACTTTTGTGTGCTTTTCTTTCTCGCCATTGGACCGTATCCAATATGTAGGTGAGGCTTCGTTCTCGTTTGGGAGCTTGCATATATATACGATGGCGCAGTCTGTCTCGTCTATACGACACACACTCGAAATAATATCGGATGCTGCGCCGATGCGGATCTTATAATGCAACGTCGCGCGATCAGTCATCGAATTGCGGTTGTCTGCTGATGCTGCTGCGTCGATCGGTTTTGTATAGCGCCAAGAGGTGCTTTTCAAAAGAGGAGCTTTCGAGAGAGAGAGAGAGAGAGAGATTTGCAGATCGACGAGATCTCGATATTTTCTCTGTCTCGTCTTTGTGCGGTTGTGTCGAGATATCGACGTTCAAAAAAAAAATTGATGATCGAGTGTTGCGGCACGTACACGTTATACGATTTGCCTTTTCAAAGCCAGTCGATGGTCAGTCAGAAAAGAGTCAGCGAGGAGAGAGAGAGAGAGAGAGAGTATATTTACCAGAGAGGGAGAGAGAGAAAGAGGAGAAAGGAGGAACCGAGGACCAAATAGCAATGAGTCACCGTTTCAAGTGCGAGTTTAACGAGCTCTGCCGTTGCTGCGCGCGGCTTCTTTTCGTGTACAAGCGCGCCAATAGCCCGCTATATAACGCGCGCGAGGTCTATTTTAATGGACGCGCTAATAGTAGCGGCTATACAATGTGCTGTTGCTCTCGAGTTGATCCGTATATACACACGCACACGAGCTTTTCTCACTTTTATTGCCTCGATCTGTGTGTATGTATAAGCTGCAGCTGATACATAATAGCTCTGTGTACAGAAATTCATCGACGCAGACGGTCAGTCGGCCAAATGCATCGTAATGCGCGCGTGTATGGCACAACAACATGTGTGTGCGTATACTTTTATAAACGACGTTTCTCATAAGTCAACGGCCGATCGATCGATCGATTTCCTCTCTCTCTGTACTCGGGGAAATCACAGACTCGCGCATACCACGAGTCACCATACCGGCAAGTCCTGATATCATCGGAAAATACGTATATGGGCACGTTACATACATTACATGCCGCATATATAAGTCGCCGACGGTGGTAATACGATAACGTAAACACCGAGCGCGAGGAATGCCGCGAGGAATGGAAGATAGCTATGAGCTCGGCGAGTAGCAGTAGCAGCGATTCGCGCCGATGCAGCACGTAAGTTGCATTATTTGATACATTCGGTGTCGCCGTAGAGCTTACATATGTAACGTGGATATCTCGCTCATTATTACTTTTTTTTCAAGAGGGGCATTAATTAACGAATATGTACACACACGAGTAGGATAGTAGCGTATAAGTGGCGAGCTTCGGCGAGAGCGCGAAGAAATGCGCGCAGTTGCAATTATCCCGCTGTATATATACACGTATATATCGCGCGGATGTAAGCAGGCATACCTACGCGTATAGTACATATATACAATGTGTATGTGCTGCAGGCCACGATCTTATGATTTGACACGCGCGTACAATAATATAAAAGGCAGAAAAAAAAGGAGAGAAATTACGTACACACAGACACATACGTGCATATAGGGAGGGGAAAAAAGGTTGGTACATGTACGAGACAGGGAACACGCGACACACATGTTACAATAATACAACAGCAGCAGCAGCAGCAGCAGCAGCAGCAGAGCTGACTAAGAATAGGCGAGATATCCATCTAAACGGCTGCAAATGGACGACGACGACAACGATGGAAAGTAAAATGATGTTTGTTCACACTTTTCTACGATTACGTTATATACATTGCGTATACAGTCATTCGCGCTCTCTTGCAGGCATGGCTTCAATTGCAGCTGCCGGTAGGTATATATATACAGCGTCCGTCGATGTATCATATACAGTGTGTACAAAGTGTGGTAGTAGTCGGAATAAACATTATTACACCGAAGATGACCATTAAAAAGCTCCGCGGCATAAGATAACCGCGCGGCTGTACGTTTTTTTTACCCCTCGAATACTATAATTTAAAAGGACTTTTATACCTCGAGACGCGGTATCGGAAAAATGACTATAACTTGTAAGACAAAGTTACGTCCAGCGACTAAATATGGAAAAGTCGGCATTTCTTACGTGTATATCGGCGAGTATACAGCACATGTACTCATGACACGTTTAATTCTCTCTCTCTCGCTCGCTCTTGCTCCTGCTCCGTTCTCGACCTTCGGGGGGCTCTTAGAATCCTGCGCGAGATTTACGCACGCACGAGCAGAGCCTATATACGGCTACAAGAACATATTCCGCGCGTTGTACAGCGTTGCTATGGAGCAGCAGCAGAGCTACATCGCTCGCGCATCACATCACGGGCATGCCATAACTCTTTGCGCGCGAGCGGGCCCTGTGCTCTGCCGTTGTTGTTGTTGCAAGTACGTATATAAGAGAGAAAAATTGATGCGAGGGAGAGAGAGAGAAAAACTTGGCTGAGCGTACCGTGTAATAACCCGTCATTATTGTGGATTTCAGCCCGGCTCTCGCTCGCGTATAGAGCCGACAATGCCTCGCGCGCGCGCGCATACTACTCGACTTATGTATAGGAGTACTGTATAGTACTCGTGAAAAGAAAAGAGCAAAAGAGGGAGAGAGAGTAAGAGTAAGAGTTTCGACGACTCCGAAGGGTCCGTCGTGGTGCTGGTGATTTGAAAGAAGGAGAAATTATTATATATAGTACATGAATGATCGCAGCTCGTGCAGCTATACACATTTCACTGTGATGTCGATGATGATGCCAACCGATGAGTGTACCATAGATTATAAAATATTATACAAAGGCAACCCCCGATCGAACGAGTGACGATGATGATGATGATTCGGAGTTCGTGTCGGACGTGTGACGAAATCGAATCGATGTTGTACACACCTTAAAGGTCGATGTACCTGCTCGCCGAGGTGCCGTTTCGAAATGTACGGTCCATTGACGTTTCAATTAGACAGCTTATAACTCACAGAAAACTAACGAAATCTTTTCTTTTTCGCGTGTATCTTTCGACGAAACTTATAGTACACATTATTGTACGTTTAGCAAGAAAGTTGGCCCGCGCGCTTGCGACATATTTGCCTCGCTCTTTGATGTCTGTACGGGATACGACACGAGCTAACTAACCAACAATGATTCCGAAGCTCTCTGTGTGTAAGGAGAGGCCTTGCTAGCAGCACTTTGGAACGAGAGAAAACAAAAAGAGAAAAAAAAAAAATCGATAACGAGAGTAGCTGCTGCTGCTGTTACTGGCACATAGATGCAGGGGGTGGCTGGCTGGCTATATGCGATGTAACGAAAATCAACTAGGCATATAATGCATGTATGTATGCGCGCACACAGCAGCAGCATAGCAGCAGCAGCACTGGCCCCTGTGCGAAGCTCGTGAGACGACGACTACGAGTCTCTGTTTTTTAAAGAACACACCGCACATGCGACGCAACACCACCGCAACACGATGACAAGCAAACAGCTCGGCTGCTGCTGCTGCTTGATGCACACTATTATAACGCGCGAGTCCGGAGCAGTCTCGACATGCCACTGCATCCGATGTACTTAATTAGTGCGAGGCACGACTACTTGCGGGTGAAAAAAAAAGTTTCGTTTCGTGTGTCGCTCTCATCGTCATCCAAACTTCGTACCGTGTTTTTCACTCCCTCGTCGTCGAGGTCGGTTGCATTTTTGTAATGCATTGAAAAAAAACCGCGGGGTGGTATACATCTAATGCAGAAACAACGTGGATCCAAAAATTGGTTTTAAAAGAATAAAATTTTCCTCAAGGTCTTCTCGGAGAAGAACGCGGACATCCGAAGGGAGAGCAGCAGCAGCAACAGTAATGATAAGAGAAGAAAGAACGAACCAACGAGCGAAATAGCTGCTGCTACTGCTGCGTGGCTCATGGTCGAGAGAAAGAAAGAGAAGATGGAGCAAACAACACGAAAAAAAGGAGACGTAAAAACACAAGGAGAAGAAGAAGAAACAAGAGTAGAGGAAGACGAAAAAAAAGGAAGTACCGTTATTATACGCGTACAAAAGGCACATACACACACACACATATATACGCGCGCGAAACGCGCGGTTTTTTCTTTTTTTCTAAATACTATATAGCAAGCTAGCTAGCTCGCCGTGGTACGGTGCACACGACGAAGACGACGTCTTCGTTCGCTAAAAACTACACATTATACATTGACAATGGAGCAGGTTTTTTTTTCGAAATTTCCGCTCGCGCGAGGTATATACGAGACTCGGACGAAGGATGGCCATATCTCTGAGAGAAAGAGGTTTTAAAATTAAGGATCCAAAATTTTATCGCTCGAGAACTCTTTTATTCGCGCACAAAAGTCAAATGCACGTCACGATATAAATACGGATGACCGACTGCGCTATCGATGTTACACATCGTGTTTTGCGGACAGATAACATCGCGAAATTGACATATTATGGAGAGTCGATCGAGCGTGTAAAATCCAGGAAGCGGATTACTCTCTGGCTCTCTGGGCGGACAACACATTGTTGTATATAGATATAGTATATGGTAAAGCACTTGATTTCGGAATTAAAATTCTACACCTTGTTGTACTCGGTATATATATACTCTACGCGGCATCGTCGGCGGCAGGATAAGCTCGAGAGCTGTTTGTTTAGCGTATATATAGTAGTTTCCTATGTAATATGGTACATATATTAGAGCCGGTGCCGTATAATATAGCAGATGTGTGTTAATGTGCGTTGGTATTGGACTTTGGATGGATACGTTATATAGCCGGCTGGAGACCGTGCCGTATATTATACATATAAAACGAGAGTCCACACACGTATAATATGTATATTATAATCGGAGTCCCGAGGAGCATAGCACAAGCCAGTAGCAGCAGCGCGTAAAAGGCGAAAGCGAGCCGCGCACGCACGGAGCAGCAACACATTTTTACAAGACATTTATATGTATAGTATGAGTCTTCCTTCGCGCCTTCCTAGAAAAAAAAGAGTCGAAAAAAGAAAGGAATTTTCTCAAACGGAAACGTACGATTTACCCGTTTTGCCGTCTTTATGCGTGTGTAGTCTCGAACACGAGGACGCGAGGAGTCGCGCGCACTTAACCTGACCGGGGTTGCATTTAAAAAGTTTATATTTTTTATTATATATAGGGATGGTCGACTGTCGAGCAGGCGAGAGTAAAGTATATGAAGTAAAGAAGATCTGCGCGCCAAACGCGCGTAAAAACGGACGCGGCCGAGTGATTTTCCCCCGATGAGCGAGCGAGCGAGAGAGAGAAGTAAAGAAGAAGAAGAAGAAGAAGGAAGAGAGAACGAGAGAGAGAGAGAAGACCGAACAATGCACACAACACACCCGGGCTGAAAATGTATCACTGATCACGGGTGCGTGAGTGCGAATTGTCGAGTGTATTATACGTAAATAAAATAAAAAATCTTGAAAAATCCATAATAGCGGGTAGAGGCGATTTTATCATCATATATACACGAGAGCGTCCGGAGGCGCGCAGGTATAGCAGGTAGTAGTAGTGCTGCACACACACACACACGCACACGTACTACACGTCGGTCCGAGATGCGTAAAAAAGTACGTTAGGCGAGTCGTCGTCGTCGTCGTCCCCCGCGAAAGGACAGCAGCATCCGAATTGCCGTCGATGATGAAATATACAAATACAAAAGTAATCGAAGAGCTTTTTTGGAGTCGCACTCGATGTTCATATGCACTCTACTCACTCGATCTCGAGTCTCTCTATGCCTGCGCGCGTCCTTTATACTTATATGTATAGTACTACTACCTATTCTATACAGAGAGTAGTAGTAGTAGTAGTCCTGCTGCGATGTGTATAATGCTGCGCGACCAAAGCGGCGCGTTTTCGCAAAACTAGCGTAGTTTCTCCCTTTTTTTTTATTATTATTATTACAAAACGATATTATGCACGGCACTCACTTGTTTAAAATCACTGTTATAAGAGAAGTAGTAGTAGTAGACGGGAGCCGCGCGTTTATAACACGTATATATCCTTTTCTCTTCGCTTCGGTTACTATATATTGTATGCGTGTGTGTGTACGTATATAATACACGGACCGTACTGGCCGGTAGACTCCTCTTGACTGCTTTGGGTTTCTCTCTTATAGGTCCGAGAGAGAGCCACTAACTACTACTACTACTACTGCTATACTACACTACCACCGTGTGTGCTCTCTTTCTCTTTCTTTCTCGCTCTTTCTCTCTGTATACCGTGTGCAGCACTGAATACTTTTATATGTGTGTGTGTGTGTGTGTAGGTATATATATACGCGGATGTCTGCAACTATGCACATCTACTCCGATCTCTCTCTCTCTCTGTTTCTCTCTCTTAAACCGTATATAGGTACAATTACGAAGAACACAAACGACGCAGGCACAAACTAACTCGCGTGTCTCGCTTCTATATACCTATAAGTATTGTAAGTATGAACGCTGTGTTGTGTATAGCCGAGTCGCCGTCGCGTCCTTGCACCGGGGGGGTGTGCGTGCGATGCGCAGTTGTAATGGTATATACCGGGCAACCAGTATAGAAAACTTGAAAAATTGCAAACAGTAATCACCTCTCGTAGAATCGTAGTTGACAAAAAAAAACAACACTCACCTCACGAATTACTTTTTTATTTTGTTATTAAATGCACGCCGAGGAATATTTAAATTCAAAACGCACGAGCACTGAGGAGGGAACGAATATCTTTCCGTCGAACTGTTAAACCACGATTAAAACTGCGCGTTCGGAAACACTTTGTGTATGTGTGTACGATATTGTACGAGCGAAAGCCCAAGCGCAACTGTCTCCTGCGCTCCGGTATAAAGTAAGAACTTCGGCGCGGCGGCGGTCCTGTCCTGTGGTGGCGCGCGACGCGACGACGAGACGACGCAGCTCTCTCTCGAGAGTCGGTATTTTTCTAGATATAATACACAAAATGTACACTATGTATAGTATGTATATAGGAGAGTATACGCCGCAGCCGTTGTGCTGTATAAAATACGCCGGCAGGCCCCTGTGTTGCGGCCCGGTGGCGCTCGTCGCGGCGACTTTGAGAATTTCGTCGTTATTACAACTGGTGGAAATGGTTGGCAAGAGACCGGGATGAAAGGGGGGGAGTGTGGTATAGTGCGTGTATTCGGGTATTCCATGGGAACAACCAACCGTCGAGTTTTTCGACCCGACGAGCCGCGACGAGACGGCCTTCTAGAGACATCTTACGGTTTTGGCGTGAATGTTGTTTGTCGAGAGGATGAATCTTACTTGCCCTCTGCGCGGTGGATAAATCGGAGTTTGTTTTTGTAACGTGATTCGCGCTCGAACTTTTAACTGTCGAACGAGGCACGATGTTCATATTTTGCAGGGAACGATGGTAAAATGTTGACCCGGACTCATCTCTGCGAAGGAGCGATGGAAATGGAGTTTCGTAAGTACTAATGTGTTTATTGCAAGTCACCAGATTACAAATTACATTCGATTGAAATTCGATTGAATTAAAACGATAATCCCAATTTTACAACCGTCGCTATAAAAAGCATCAGAAAACTCGATTGTTCGGTAAAAAAGATGCCACTCTCGGAAGACGTTAAAAGTTTTTTCACGAAAAATCTACTCACGATTTTGAATCGTTCGAATTAGATACACATACTTTTTTATCAACGTTAGTCGTAAATTTCGAATCGGTAACTTTCTATTATATTTCGAATGCAGATCAATCATATGTGTTTTCATATATCTGTTACTCGATGTAATCGAAATTTTGAATGATTCGGCTATTGAATTTCTCTCGATGCTCTGTGGTAAGATTAGACGATCATTGTTTACCTTCGAAAAATTTGGATTCTCGATCGTAATAAAACACACAAATATTAAAAGGCTCGTAAAAATTTACGCCAAAACATATATTTTGATGCACTGAGGCCACTCTCTCATAATACAGTGACTAGACGCGATTCTCGAATGATAGAATTTAAGTATTCTCGGTAACTCTCCTTCTCTCTCGGAAGGGGAAATAAAAAACTTATCGGAAAATTAATAAACGTGAACAATTTTGAGAAGAAATAGGCCAGACCAAGTGTGCATTACATGGATCATATTTTTGGAAAAAACTATGTTTTATCACATCACAACTTTGCCACGCGATCATTGCATTTCCTCGTAAATTGATCCAAATGCGATGATCGTTAAACAACTCGCTCGCGTCAATTGTCCGCTGCTGCACTTCGCCAAACCATTCGCCCGCGAAATAAACTCGGCTCGGCGCGCGCGAACCGCCGCGCGCCCAGTGTTTACACCTCCTACTAGCGCCAAAAGCGCCGTAGCATTTACGCAGTACTATTTAGCGTACATATATATATATATATATTGCACACACACAAACATACACATAAGCGTCGTCGAGTGTGTATACGCCGTCGCGGCGTAATGTATACGTACTGTTACACATATACGTCTACATTGGGCTTTATGCGGCGAAGCGAAACAACTAAGGGAACAGACGACGATGAAGACTCACGGCCACGGTTGCTGCGCCGCCAAAGACTTATCGGACGATACTTGATTACGGTCGTGCGCGAGAGAGATTCGGAGATTGTGTTTTTAGCTCTGAGCTTACGTGCGAGACGAATTCGCGACCACGAGTAGTGTGATATGTAGCTTACGTGTGTAGTGTTGTTCTAGAAGAAGAAGAAGAGTGGCGATTCGTGCTCCGAAACTTTTGTAGACGATATCATGCGGATTCTTGTCGAAGCCGTCGTCCTCGCCTGCACCGGCTGAGCAAAAAGCTCGTGTGTGGGCATCGACGAGGATCGTTCGCGCTTTGTCCTCGCGACACGGAGTCGAAAGGTATCAAAAGAGACAGAGAGAGAGACAGTCTTGTATTACTTTGGAGAGCCGAATAAAACAACAAGGACTTTGTCGAGTGCACAATCATCGTCGTCATGGGCCAAGGTACCACGACGACCGATACCTGCAACGACAGGCCGACCGAGGTCAGTGTCATCAGATTCGTCTCGCGCAATCACACCATCGAGGAGATCGCTCCGAAGAAGGTAAGTTGTTTTTTGTCGTTGTTTTTCATCTGTCAAAGCGATTCAACCGTTTTTCATGCAATTTCGTTGTTTTGTGACAGACCAACGTATATCGTATATATATTTCCTTTCCTCGTTTCCCGTGCGTGTGTATTGCGCGCGCGCGTGTGTGTGTGTGTATGTACACTACCTCCTTTCTAAAACCTGAACTCTGACAACCTCGTCGAGAGCTATATAACACAAGCCGCCGCTGTTCCGTCATTGGTCCTCGGTACCTATATATGTATATATAGGATATGTACCGAGCTTTTGTCTCTCTCGCGTGTGCGTACAACGCTGCTGCGTAAATATAGGAAATAACCACGTATTCCGTGTTCGCGCATACATTATGGTCGGATGCATTTTTATACGAAAACTTAACTCCGGGTTAATGACGACGACGCATAGGTTAGCCGATGCTTATTATGTGCAGACGCACTGGCTATTTTATAGAGAGAGAAAAGAGAGCGAGATGCACCGAGATGGAGCGAGAGAGAGAGAGAGAGAGAGAGAAAAAAAGAGATAGACGTAGCGCGCGCGCATACACATGCATGTACGCATATACACGCACGCACACACACTAAACACACAACGACAAGTTCAATGACCCTCCAGCCAAAACAAACTGACCTAGGCCTTTGTGGCGTTATATTCGCGCAACTCCGTTTTCTTTTTTTTTCTCTCTCTCTCTCTCTCTCTTTTATTATTAATCGCGATATAACGCCACTTGTTTCTTTCCCCGATCGGACGGTAGTGGTACGCACGCACATCCGTTGCGGATTTCAGATTTCAACAACACACACTGTGCTCGCGATGCTTTATTAATGTTTTTTCCCTCTCTCTTCGATCGCTTTGAATCGCTACTCTCTGTTCTTTTAAAGTTTCATCTTACTGATTGCTTTTGTTTATCTTCTTTTATGTCGTAGGAGGTGTATGTTTGTAAACAGCGAGGATGCGGCAAAATGTTCATCGATCCGGAGGCGCATAAATCACACGAGGCTTTGGAGACGCTGAAAATTCGATTTTTGTACGTAATGATTTATCGAACAATTTTTGCAACTCGATTTTATGCTTAAATAAACGTTAAATTTCTTGCAGTTGCAAAGAACCAGGCTGCGGTGCAGAATTACCAGATCCAGGTGAGATGTGGGCTCACTATCAAGAGTGGCACAAAGATGACTCTAATTCTCCGTTCACTAGGAATACCACGGAACAGGCTAACAATTGTCAGGAGGATAAAAAACACATTGATTCGTTTCATGAAAAACCTTCGAATAGCTTAGCAAAGTCAGAAATCATTTATTTCGAACTGTCTGATGGTATCAAAAAAGAAAATTTTACTAAGATCAATAACGGAGATACATTTTTCAATAGTGTTCAAAGTACTATTGATGAAACTGTGGAGAAAGCAATGGTTAAACAAAACGAATACGTTTCCAATCACGTAACTACTGCAATAAAGCCAAATGAATACGCAATTATTAAAGGAAATAAAATATCCAGTATACAAAATATTTCTCAAGAGGATAATAAATATTTGAGCTGTAAAGATAAATTCAGCAAAGTTCATCCTGAGTTTCCTAAACACAAGGAAATAGTGATAACAAAGAATAACTTTTTAGTTAAATTCGAACCTATCTCTTCATTAGGCAGTGATCTTAATTTAATAAAAGACTCTAAAACTGATTGCAATTCAGTTATTGTAAATAACGACGTTCCTTTAAAGAAAGAATCTAATCATGCACATAAAATAGATTTTGAAAATTTAGAGGATGCCTTTAAAAGAGGATTAGAAGATGATAATATAAAATTAATTCAGAGTACCAGAAAAAACGAAAATTCTGACAATGAAGAATATACTCCTAAAAAGCAACGCATGTCTAGGTCGAAACAAGAACCTTTGAAGACTGAAGCTGATGGTTGTGAAAATGCATACAAATACGTACCGCATTTCAAAAAGCAATCAAATAAGGAAACTCATAAAATCTTGGCTGATATTCATGAAAATCCTAAAAAATTACCACCAGAAAAGTTACATGATACACTGAGTATGTCATATGTGCTATAAATTAATTTCCATATAAAGCTTATGAAAATAATACAATGAAATGTGTAATATTGCTTGCAATTTAACTAGTTAAATTTAAAAAAGGCATTTAAGAATAATAATAAGATAAACGCATGAAAAAATCATTGCAATCATCAAGAAACTACTTAATTTCAAGAAACAGATACTAGTTTTAATTTTGTCATTGAGCAACAAATTATCATTAAGACTGACTTGGAATATAAGCATCACCTTTTCTTAAAAAATATATTGTTAATGTAAATTCACTCTTAGTACTAAATTTATTAATTAGTAGGCAAAAAAGTTATTTATTTTAAAAATTTTAATTCGTCAAGCATGTGGATGCAAGTATTAAACTGAGGTTTTCCTCATACCCAAAAGGTAACTTTTGACAGAGTTTGCCAAAAAGTCTGAATATTGAAAAATGTAATATTCATTTTAATATTGATTTTAATTTAGTTTTAAGTGTTTCTCACTTATTGATGTAAAGTGTAAAAAGTTTTTAAAAATATTAGTATGTATGCATTTTTTACATAAATTTATATTATATTTTTTTCTAGTTTCAATCTGATTTTCTGAGTATTCAGTCTGTCAGACAGTAACTTGTAGTTATAAAATGTGGGGTTCAGAAGTTAGAATAGAACAATTAATAGGTTCATGAAACAATTGTGAATCATTTGTTATATTTATTATATTTATTACCTTTGGAATAAAGATGTCAATCAAAATCATAGAAAACGAATTTGATAGTGAAATGTAGCATATCTAAGAAATGTAAGTTAATTCCAAACATAGTGTAAGAATGAGAAAATTCATAAAACTTGGAAAACTAAAATTTTTTTCACTAATTTTGATAAACTTTTTAACGTTGTAGATTTCTTGTTTATAAATTATAACATCTTATGTGATTTCTACTGATTTATATCCATGGCATTCAATTATTATTAAACTAATTATTGTAATCGTCATTAACCAGTGCTGTAATCATTTTTTTTTTTTTTAATATCTCTTTGTAATAGATAGTTACATTTGTAACATTTTTCCTCTCAAAGAACCTAAACGTAGCTGAAAAATTAAAATTGTTAGGTTTGAGGAATGAATTTTTGATAAAATTACTCGAATGGATTGATAACAACAAAAAAACAATTTGCAAATTTTATAATCATTTGTACGATTAGTCGAGTGTTTTGTAATATTGAGCATGAACGTGTGATACTATAACGAGTAGCATAGTGCATTTTTTTGTTAAAAGTGATACTCATATATAGCTCATTTTTACGCAATTTTATAAGTTCAATTTTCATCGGACGTGTACGTGTAAAAACAAAAGAATCACAATTCACCATTTGTATAAAAATATCGTTGCATATTCGAAACGGAAAAAGGAAAATGTTTTGCTATACAGAATCAATTGTGACGTATATTTTTTAATACCAAAACGAGGTCAGGTTTCATCGGCACCATTAGCATTATATATTGTAATATATTTACAAACAAAAGGTACATCAATTTGATATGAGATTCGTGATTTTTTTACATCATTCAAATGATTGTGTTGAAGTATTATTAATCGCATAAGGTACTTACATCGTAATGTTTTTTTTACGTACAAAACATTGGTATCAAAAATACATTGTGTTATAAAAAAAAATTGTACTTTTCTGTAAGAAAATAAAAACGCAATATATAAGTAAAACTTGAAAACCCCTCTGAGTTACGAGTTAAATTTTATTTCCTCGTTTCACGGAAATAATTTTCTCCACACCGAGCCTTATACGTCGCGCGAGTCAAGCTCCGAAGACCGAAATTGATTTGACCTAATATCGCGCGCGCGCGAGAATCACCACGTATATATAAGTCAAACAATGAGTTCATGCGCTGCTGTACAAAACAAACACATTATAATAACCCCTCTCTACTCTACCCTACCATTCACACACACGGGTATCGAATTTCAGCCAATTTTTAGCCGAAAATTGAAAATTACGGAAGCGCTACGGAAAAAGAAGGTCAAAGCGCGAGAAAAAGCGAACGCGATCTCGCGCGATGATAAAAGCTCTCGCGCGAATGAGCGAAGAAGACGAAGACGAAGAAGAAGAAGCGCCTCGAGCCAAATAAGGTATTTTACCGCGTGCGACTCACGGATTATCGCTCGGTTTTTCCGACTCGAGCGCCTCCCCCGAGCGACAGCGGAGCAGCAGCGCGCGCGGCGCGTTCCCCCCGCCGAAATGTATACTTATGCAAGCTCGGAGAGGCAGTAGTAGCTTCTTCTTCGCTCGGAGCGATCCCGAAGAGAGAGAGAAAGAGCTTTTATCTACTTACTATATAGTAGAGATGATGTGGTTAGCTTGCTCCCCAAAATTTCCACCTGATCCTCAACAATTTTTCCAAAAATGTGAATTTCACGTGATTTTTGCATGGTTTTCACCTTTTTTATTTTATTATTTTACTGCTCCTCCACGGTAAATTCACTAGTATACGTGATAGGTACTTTTATACATAGGTACTTTTATAATAAACAACAAAAAATTTCATCGAAATTTTGTCGATTTTCAAATGCTTCTATCTTGGGCTATATTTATCGTATCGACACGATTTTTTTAATTTATTGGAAATCTTGTCCTCTTCAAATCTATATACAGGGTGCCGCAAAAGTATAGAAACCTCCTAAAAGCGGGCTAATTATGCGGAGAAAAAAAATCAAAAACCTCATATCCGACGTATTTTTTGGTGGGGAATCCAATGAAGACCTTGGATTTTACCTTGAACATAACTTCAAAGCTACAGGGACCCAATTTTTCCTATGAAAACCCCCATTTTTTATTTCAGAATTGAAAAAACAGAAAAATTTTACGTTAAAATATGTATTTCGTTTTTTCTTCAAGGTAATTTTCGGGGCACTACAGTTAAAATATGAAGTGTTTACTTGAGCTTAATTTTAGGTTAACTCGGATTTTTATTTGAGCCTGTAGAGCCCTTAAAATAACCTTGAAAAAAAAATTCATGTTTCAACGTAAAATGTTCCGCTCTTATCAAATTTACAATAAAAAAATAGGAGTTTTCATTTGAAAAATCGATTTTTGGGTCGCCGTAGCTTTGAGGTTCTGTTCAAGATCAAATCCAAGGTCACCATTGGATTTCCCATAAAAAAATAAGTTGGATAGGAGGTTTTTGATTTTTTTCTCTGCATATTTAGCCCGTTTTTAGGAGGTTTCCATACTTTTGTGACACCCTGTATACTATGAAGAAGTTCGAGTCAATATCGAGTAGTGTTTGAGCGCAACACTAAAAATTGTTGAAAAAAAAATTGATTGTTTGAACGTGTCCATGAATTACAGTAATAAGTTGATCAAAATCTATAATATACACCATCGCAAAGTACTCTTTTCAACGAGTAATTTAAAACAAATAGAGCTCTCTACGATAATTTTTGCGTCCTGTAGGTTTCCAAAATTCATTCTACATCTCCGACAGTCTCGAAGAAAAAGGCACTTGACGCGTACAAGAGCCGCGAGATTGTTAATAGATCAAAACCGGGCATTTCTATTTAATATATTAAATTCATTGTTTATGCTCATTTAAGTAACAAGGAAAATATTCAACATTAAATAAAAAAGAATACTTCTTTAGAGGTTCTTTACTGAATGATTTATGCGATTGGAAGCAAAAGAGTAAATACAACAAAAACTTGGTTAATCAATGACATTTTTATTAGATTCGCAACAAAGCTTTTGTTATCTTTATTACATCTTATACCATGTGCATGATTTTCGCCGTCCTCGATCACAAATTTGCCGCCAAGCAGATATTGTACAGATCTACGTTCCTCAGATTCTCCAAGATCATATCGCAGCAGAGAATCGGCAGCCTGTTATGAATCAACCGCATAAAAGGTTCCAATGCCCAAGACTCGAAAAATCCTCTCGACAACTTCTCGGCCAGGTACACGGAGCAAGTCTCGAGAGTCTGGATAGCCACGGTGGTCGTGTATCCCGAAGACGGTATTTTTATGCGGGTAGCGGGAGTCAGCATTGGTACCGAGACAGCCAAATCGAAGTAGTCCTTGTACGCGAGTAGTTTTGCCGCCTCCTTGGGACTCGAGCGGGTCAGGTCGTACAGCGACAGGCTCGGATCGTCATCGTCTCTCGCCGCGATCTTCTTCGCCTCCTCGGCCCATTTCTCGTCGCTGTGCCAAGATCTTTCGTTATCCTCCGACGCGACGTCGAACAATCCGTAATCGTGGAAAAATCTCATGATGGTCATGGCGTCGTCTCGGCTCAGTTCGTATCTGGCGTTCTCCAGGCGCTCGACGATGGCCAGAACGCCGCCGGCTCGGTACAGAGCTGGGAGGTCGAAACCCATGGGACCCAAGGAATCATTCGGGCCGGGATAAAACTCGGTCGGGAAAACGAAGCCGGACACGTCGGCGCCGCGATTCAGAAGAGCGTCCACGGAGTCCGGCAGAATACTCGCCACGGCGTATCGCAACGGTGTCCAGCCTCGATTGTCCAGCGCGTCGACCTGTACCGGCCGATTCAGCTCGTCGCAGAGCTCGAAAAATCGCCGCGCCCAGTCGTCCTTGGTGAATTTTTCCGATCTGCACAGGCAGTGTAGAGGCGTCAGTCCTTCTTTGTTGGTCAAATTTTGATCGGCGCCGGCTCTCAGCAGCGCTCGGACCTTCCGCTCGCTGAAGTAGCCGATCTGGATGGTCAGATGCAGCGGCGCGTCTCCCGTCGTCGGCAACGCCTCATTGGGATCCTGGCCGAGGTCGAGGTATTCCTGGACACGGTCGGGAGCGAACGACCACCTGCAGGCCACGTGAAAGTGACTCCAGCCGTGCTCGTCGACGTAATTGCTACTGGCTGGGTACATGCGAAAGATGGAAAAATTGAGCAGCAGTGTCAGACCGTGTCTGGCAGCGAAATGTACCGGTGTGATCCCGTTCAGCAGTGGCCTGTCCGTGGCCTCGTTCAAGTCCGGCTCGTCTCTGTAGCCTCCGTCCGACAGGATTCGGACGAAATTGGCCGATCGTTTATTCTTACGTAGATCCTCCACGAGCAGCCAATTGATCTCGCGGGCTCGGAAAATTTCTCGCAGATTCGGAAGTCGATGTCGTCGTATCCAATCGCCCATCAACTGATAAAGTTGATCGAGCAGTTGGCTGCGCTGCTCTTCGATTTCCCAATTGACCCTCTCTCTTAAGCTCCTCAACTTTGCCATGTTGATTATGTCGAACTCTTCGTCGGTTACGTAAAAACACAGATCACGATGATGGTTTGGTGCACTCATGGTTCGGATGCGCTATCACTTTTAATATATAAATGAAAATAATAATTTTCCACTTTGATCGCGAGATTCACTTTGCTACTGCGATCTTCGCAGCTGAGTTTTGTACGCTGCAGCGTCGTCATGTACACTGCAGTAAAAGAAAAAACACATGGCCGAGTCTACAGAATTTCAAGCGAGAGCGAGCGAGACAGAGTTTTAAAGATGGCGCGACATACACACGCACACACGTTGAATTCTAGATAATCAATTGATCACCGGAAGTGAAAGTTCAGAGTCTTTCTTACCCGCTTGAACTTTTTTTAATGTCTTCTACAATACACCGCTGGCCGCGGTGTTAAAGTTTTCATACAACGACATCAATGGCGATGGTGGAATATCTTTTGCTGCACGGTGCGAATCCAAATACGACCGACGATCAGGGCAACACGGCTCTTCGCGCAGTCCGTAAAAGAGCCTTAAACAAAACAACTGGCTTGGCCAACAAGATCTTTTTGAGATGTCAAATCAGCGGGTACAGGTCGATGTACGGGACAACGAAGGCCGGATCCCGTTACAGTGGGCCGTGGCAAAAGCTCTTACCAGAAATTGTCCGGTGCGATAGCCTAGGCCTCGAGCAAATGGCAATGGAAGGATACGAGTTGACGCGAGCCGACATCATGACCATCATAAGGGTGTTCAGTAAGTGCCGATTACACGAAACGACAGTGAAGCTGCCAATTGACTCTCGTCCGGAAGATTCGCAACAGAATCGATGGAGATAACTCCGAGTCCGTCGCTCCTCGACCTGGTGCACCTGCCACTGGTGGTTGGCAGCAAAAAAGCTTACGTACAGTCGCTTTTACGATTTGGTGAACTCGCGAAGTATTCATGAATATACCCGAAGAGCCGAGAGAGGCCTGTCTCGTGTACCTTAATACGAAACGATGTTCTCAAAATTTTTGCCATGCCACAGGTGGTGGACCCGTTCTGGGAGTTTCCGCACTTTTTTGGAATTGCTCATATATTATAATGCACTAATTCATTCGAGATTTTATTATTTACGATCGCGCATTTTTTCGTATTCTCATTTGGGTGTTCTATTGGCCCCGAGCGTTAACTCAGCGTGGCGCTTTCTCGTGTTAATTATCGTATATGAAAAAAATTTAGTTCGAGCGGCCGACGCTGGCGTTTTTTCAAGACGCGTTCTGTTTTTCCATAAGGTTACGGTGTAAATGGTGACTGCAGCGCCACTCTAAACTCTGCTCCCAACGCTCGGAGCGAATATCGATCCTCGTGGCGTATATAAGGTGACATTGCGCCGGCAGATGTGTATAAATGTAGTCGCAAGCACAAAGCTCGAGTTTACGATATTCTTTTTTTAAGGTCAAAATGACACTTCGCGCTCGAGGTGCATCGAGAATACCTATATAATACACACGATCTCATTAGTACATTGACAATTGACAAGTGCCACGCAGTTGTCCAGATAAATGTATATCATAAAGTCGGTACATACGAATCTCTAACTATATAAGGTAATCGACCTTGATACCTCTTCTACGCGATGCACCACCACCACCACCGGCATACACACATATTAATAATCATAAATATATAAACACATGCAACGGCGGCGGCGGCGGCGGCGATGCCTCTCGCAATTATTGCGATATCTCGCGCGCGCAAGCTCAAAATAAATCTCCTGCTCTCGCGGCGACGACGACGACGACGACGACGACGACGACGACGATGATGATCTTGTCTCGCGGCTTTTTCGATATACACGCATGTACGCATGTATTTCCATGCTCGCGTACGGGGCCGCTACCATGTATACGCGAATAAGCGTGTATATAGCATAAATACTCGAAGATCCAAAGAGAGAGAGAGAGAGAGACGCGCGTGAAAAGTGGCTATTTCGGTCCCCGGTATATATACGCTGCGAGAGCGTAAGATATGCACGCGTAAAAATTGGGGCTTTCGCGCGAAATTTTTTTCATCGCGCTCGATAAATAATATATACAACGAGACGAGTCGCGAATTCCAAAGGGATTACGTGTATGTACATCTCGAGCCGCGCGCAAGCCGGCCGCGATCCCCGACGTGCAGAATGCTCGAAGATAAACGTCGTCGATCGACGTACTTATATATACTATACTACTTCGCAGCTTGGCACGCGCACCAAACGTAGAGCGCAGTTATACGATCGTCCTGTTCATGCAGTTGGTGTCTCGAGCTTTTCGAGCTTTATACACTTTTGCAGCAGCAGCAGCAGCCGCCACGAGCTCGATGGAAGAAACGACGACGACAGTGTATAGCGGCGCGGCGCTTGCGATCCGATCTCCGATCAGAATCGAGCGTACGATTATACACAGCGGCGCGGCTTTAAAACTTCTAATGTGTGTATATATATATAATACAGAGTCGCTCTCATCACGGGAGCCAATGGAATGGGCGGGGGGTCCGAGGGTGCATTGGCGTTAAATTTAAATTTACAACTGTGCGGCAGCGGCGGCGGTCTCTCACTCTCTCTCTTTTTCTCGCTACTGCTGCCGCTGCCGCTGCTTCGCGCGACGCAGACGAAGGAGCGTGTGCAGTGCAGTACAGCAGAGTCCGTGAAGCAGACTTGGGTCTGTCGTCGCTCGTTTTTTTACATACACGAGCTCGCGCACGATCGCGGGTAATTTTGTTTTTTTTTTTTAAAAAAAACAAGTCGTACTCGATCGATCGGTCACCCAGCTATCGTCGACATCAGTTTGCTGCACTTGGATCGCGTATTGTGTGCTCCGTTTTCTGTGTGATATATATATATATATATATAACGCCGAGTAGTGTGCAGTTTTCTCTCCTTTTTTTTAATTCTTCGCACACACGTAAAGTAGCAGTAGTAGCCGCGAGTGGTGAGCTCGTCGTTGTACAATAATATAATACAAAGTCGCAGCGATAAAGCATATATACAGAGTTGCGCGGCTGTGCAAGTGGATGAATCACACGTACATATACGCAGAGATCTTTGGGTCGAAAGCGAGCTTCCGTCGACGACGACCAGTTGTTAATGTAATAATAATTACAAAGAGTGTGGAAGCATAGAGTCGTCGTCATCTTCGCAACAATTTGCGATAACGAACCAACCAAGGTACATAAACACGCCGCAGGCTGATGTATATATTCTTTCTTTTATTAATAAGCGATTACGCGCCGTCGTTGCACACGCGATACATCGGTATAATCAGTTCGTTTCTTTCTTTTTATCATTGGCACATGCAAATATCTAAATTTTACCGACAGCCGCACACGATCTCTATTCTCAACTCCAAACAAAAAACAAACGAACGAACAAACATGAAACAAAGAAACTACGATTACAAGTCTTGATGAATAATTTTCTTCTTTTTTTTTTTTTCTTTACCCTGATGGTATTGCGCGCGACGACACAACCGATGACAGCGTCTGCGGTGATGCTCGTAGCTATTTTTTCTCCGATACATTATTACGATACACATGCACTCTCGGACGTTATATAGAAAATTTGCTCGACACCACTACCACGATACACGCATCGTTCGACAATTTATCGCGAAAACTCGCGGAACGAATAGTTTCATCGAGATATTAACGTGGGTTAGTTGCCGTTGTATTACTACCGAGACGCACGAACGATTTATGGCACGACTTCTCTTTCTCGATAGCCGCACAGCCCCCTCGGATGAGATTTTTCCAAAAAAAATTGGGTTTCTCTCCTGTATTTCGACCATTTCGAGGGGGGTAAAAGCCCGCGTGCGCGTCAAGACAAACGAAAGGGCGCAACGCACACAACGTGCGCGCGTGTTAAGTGTGTGTACCAAATATGAGAGAGCAGAGTAAGAGAGAGAGAAAAATTCGAGGCGATCAACAACAACAACGACACAATTTAAGCTATCATTGAATATTTTTAACATCGACGAGCAGTTTGGCTCATCTGTTTTGTACGAAAAATGTCACATAATAAACGTACAAAGAAAAAAAAATAATAATGAGTAATTTTCGCGCGCTCGTCGCTGGTGGTGGCTATTTAAACGAGATAGAGAGCCGCGAAAAGCGAGCGTCAACAATTCTAAATTTAATTCCCGCAAAAACTATATTCACACGGCACATTATGCGAATAATTTTCAGCGCCAGCGAAGTTTGTGCCGCGTGGGTGTGTGCGCGCGTGCGGGTACGGTTCGCGTTCGCAAGCTCGTAACAATTGCGTTGATAAAACGAAAAAAAAAAAAAAAATAATAACAACAAATGGGAAAGAAGGAAAGAGAAGAGAAAAAAAATGAGTCGCCGCGGAAGTACACACACACGCGTCCGATAATTGTATTACACACACGCGCGGGTACGCCGATGCGGTGTTTAACGCGCGAATGTGCATACAAACGTCGAGTACGTTCGCTATTATGCACGTACGCGTCGCGCGCGTTAAAGTGCGGGGGAGCGAGATAATAATATTTGTGCTTTTTGCGCGCTTTCGAGTTCTGTATATTATACATACAGCGCGAGGTACGCATAACGCTATGTAGACGCGTATAGTCGAGCTACCGTTGCTGCCATATGGGGGAGGAGGAGTGGGAGGAGGAGGAGGAGGAGGAGGAGGATGATGATGATGATGAGACGAGGTGGTGGATGGAAAATGCGGGCGGACTACGCGTCGCGCGCGACGGAAAGAGTTAAACTGGTTCAAGTTCGAGGTAAGGAAGCAGCGGCAGCAGTGACGCGTTTCGTTCCGAAAATTTTGACTATCCTCCAAAGCTCCGCGAGCTCGAGAGAGACCGAGGCTAAGTAAGCACCGGCTGCTGCTGCTGCTGCGAGCGACAGCTTCATTTTCAGTTATTATAGAGCGTATATACTACTGCTATATCGGTTGTTTTGCTATGAGAGCAGCAGCAGCGGCAGAAAAGCTCGCGAAAGCTCGAGCGTCGATCGGGTTACGAAATTCGAGCTATAAGCTAACGGACGACGCGACACGATCGATAAATACGATTTTTATGTACAAAATAGCCCAAAATCAAACTCTGGACTGGAGCTTCTCGTGTGTATTATACTTCGTAACAGAGGGGAGAAAAATAACGGATCGATCGCGCTCGCGAGACGTAAGGCCACAAATATGCGCTCGCCTCGCGCGCGCGTTTACATCTAGATAATATAAGATTTTTCGACACATCTCGCGAGGAAGATACGAGCCGCCCCCGAAGCGCGGGAGACGCAATTAGTTCGCGGCGCGATTTCGAAGGCGAATGTTCAAAAAAAGACACGCTCACGGCGATATGCTCGGTCACCGACGTTGCTGAGAGATGACGAATCTGCGCGGATGGCCGCAAAAGCTCGCATAAGATATACACAAAAAAACGCGACTTTTTGAATATAACGCGTGTCGATCGTTATGACACAGGGGGACTGATTTTTTTCATCCATAACGACAACTGCAGAGCTTTTCTTTACGTTAAACGGGGCACGCCGATTCGAAATTATGAAATCGGTCGCCGAGATCCGCGGCGAAACGAAATGTAACTATAATATATGTGTCACGCATACTACTCGCGCATATTTATGCACGCGGCGTTAGTCTCGAGGTTGGACGACTACTTTTCGCACAAACACACACACGACCAGCACTTATTTGCCTGGTAATCTCGTTTTCTTGGAAATATTCTTTATGGACGATTGAAATAAATCGATCATCTCTCGTTCTCTCATCGTCGTCGAGTTATTATATAGAACGACGCGCAAGGCGCAATATGATATAACCGCGTTTGCGATTCGGTTTCATAATTCGTGATGTACGATGGATTATTTGCTCGTCGATAAATAATACGCGCGGGGAGATAAGATTCGATCGCTGCGGCTATCGAGAGAGTCGTAGTGGTGTATCGACGTAAATGCGGTGAGCTTGCGCGACTCACGGAGCGATCCGCTCGATCAAATCTCAGTTCAAGGATATGCTTTGAGAAATTAGACGATTGATCGAGCCCCGAATGGACGATTCATCCCGTGATACGCATAAATCAGTAGGAATTTTCATCCGTCGCAAGCTCCGAACTTTCGATCGCGTTACAATTGCGAGTCGATTGTAGCTAACAAACCGATCGTCCCATCGAATCGCGCGCGCATCGTTTATAGCGTGTGTGATTTTTCGCACTCGACGCACCGAACGATAATTGCTCCGCGCGCGCTCTCGACATCGTATATAAGACGACGACTATGATCTCTCCCAGCGCGCGAAGCTCGTCGCAAGTTACACGCGGCCCTGTATCCATATCCCACACTCTCCATTCTCCGCTGCCGCTGCTCTCTTTCTCGCTCGCTCGTTTTCTCTCGCTACGCTATAGCGTCGTGAAGAGCTACTACTAGTGCTACTGCTGCTGCTGCACGTATTTCAACGCGCTTAGTACTATATATGTCGTTCTTTCTCTCTCTGTGCGAAAGTCACGCACAAGCCCACGGGGTTTTCTATAAATAAAGCACCGAGGAAAAAAGTCGGCAGAGCCGCGCCGATCGCAGTGGTAGCAGTAGAGCTCGAATTCACTGCTGCTTAAACACACACACACACACACCCAAAAAGTACTCGTGAAAAGGAGCGCGAGAGAGAGATGTATATTTACAGCTGATTATGTACTCTATACCGAGAGCTAAGCGATAATCGCGCGGCGTCACGCTGCGAGTAACCGTACAAAAAGAATCATATCGGTATCGATACCCTATACTCATTTCGAACAATCGATGCGGCATACCACACGGAGAGCTTTCCTTCCAAAACTTGCAAGTACGTATAGAGGATAGTTTGCACGTGCTATAAAACGTACAGATTCGAAATCGAACCGCACGAAGGGGCAATGAAAAGCAGTTGCAGCAGCAGCAGCGCGAGAGATTATCGACACGCTCTCGTGGGACTCTGTGATTCACCCGCACACTGCTATATTCACTGCACACCGAGTACTCGACACGAGCACGCTCCCCGCTCGCTTAGTTGCTATGTAATCGGAATTCGAGATCGATTAGTCATTCGACGCGACGATTCCGCTCGCCACACACACACACAGACAGCACAGACATGCCTTTTATCGATTTGCAATTAAGTGCGATCACCTCGATGATTAGCGCGCGGATTGACACATCTTTATCTCGATAATTTGAAGATGTTGTTTTTCTTCTTGCGCGTAATGAGATCGATTAGCTGCGTGCGACGAATTTGGATGTTCGTCATACTCACGAAGTACTTTACGAAAAGCTCCGAAAATTGTATCTCGCGCACGTGGATTATATAGACGTAAATCCGAAGCCCAGAAAAAAAACATGTTTACTAACTAAAACTAAATAAGAACAAAAACGGTAATAACGGACAAACAGTATAGAAACAAAAAAACGAATAGTGGTAACAAAAGCTCTTCGCGATCGAGACTCGATATTATTAACCGAGAGCGAGGAAGCGCCGCGCGACGATACGCGAGTTTTTCGGCATCGAGAGAAATCGGTCGATGCCTCCTCGCGATCGGTACACGTAATCCCCTTCATTTGAACGAGTGCATAAAAATCGAACAATGCGTGTGACCCAGGAATGCGTGCCAGCCGAAAAATCGATAAGTCATGATCGAAGCCACGGCCGTAATCGGTATTTTTTTTTGTTCATTTTTCGTAATACAACGTCGTCGCGCGGCAATCCGTCATCAACATCACGCACCGAAGAGACACGCATATCTCTCTTACGATACAACACATAATAATAATAATGATCGTCGTCGTTTGCGTTGTCGCGAGGCCTCGTGTCGACTTTCATTATATACATTATCATGGATTTATCGCCTTTTTAGGTTGTACGAGAGACGTCGTCGTTCGTACACCAGCGCGAAAACGCGAAGCCTCTCTGCTCTCTCTCTCTCTCTCTATATATAATACACGCACTCTCGGCAGTAGTGTATGTGTATGTGTTGGGCTCTCTCTCTCTCTCTCTCTCTCTCGATATATCTGCGCGCGGTGTGGTATATATATACGGCAGCCAGCGACGCTCTTACATATATACAGTACATATGAAAGCTAAAAACACAAGAAGAAGAAGAAGTCTTAGCGCGGCGGCGGCGAAAGAGAGAGAAAGAGAGAGAAAGAGAGAAAGAGATCTCTCTCTCACTCTCCGCTGTTTCTGCGCGCGAAGAAGAGAGGTGGGCTCCGCTTCTCTTCTCTCTACTTCTTCTTCTTCTTCTTCTTCCTCCGTCGTCTTCTTCTTGCTGCTCGCTACAGCTCTGCTATATACGATATATATATATATACCATAACGTCGCATGCCTCCTCTTGCCGCGCTGGGCAGACTATATCCAGCCAGGGTGCTGTGCTGAGTGCTGCCCGAGAGAGCTACATAGAGGAGCACACACGCATAGGCATCGGCCTAGAGTACATATATAAGAGAACAGCGGCGGCGGCGACTATCCGTGCTTTCTCTTATATACCAAGAGAGGAGCGCGCAGATCTTCGTACTATCTCTACTACTACTACTACTGCTACTCTCGCCAAAGTCTCTCCTATCTCTGTCTCTTTCTCTATACACACTCGCGCGCGCGACGCCTAAATACGCGACGGCAGAACTAGGCCAAAACCGCAAAAGCCAGCAGTATACAACACAGTATATCTTTTTATCGGCAGTGAGCAGCAGCAGCAGCAGCAGCAGCAGCAGCAGTAGTCGCAGGGCCCACAGCTGAAACGACAACAACTACGGCAACGACGACGACTACGGGGTTGATCTGTGTCTGTGTCTGTGTTACTGTGTGCGTGTGTGCAGCAGCAGCAGTGGAGCAGCAGCAGCAGCCGCCGACACTCGAGGAACAACAACAACAACAACGACAGCAACGCATCGGCTCCGCATTTTACTTTTTATAATATAATTATAAAAAAAAGCTACGGATATATATATAACGTAAACACAGCGGGCAGGCACTGCAGACGTTTTTTATCATATATATATCCCAACATCGGAGGAGCGAAGACGACGACTACGACGACGACGACGAGGCAGAGAGTGCACGGATATAGATAAAATTTTTATATTTATTTTAAATTAAAAATTCGCAATGTCGTTTCGCGTGGTCAGAAGCAGCAAGTTCCGCCACGTCTACGGCACGCCGCTCAAGCGCGAGCAGTGCTACGACAACATCAGAGTGTCCAAGTCCTCCTGGGACTCGACTTTCTGCGCGGTTAACCCCAAGTTCCTTGCCATAATCGTCGAGTCGGCCGGAGGCGGTGCCTTCATAGTATTACCACACAATAAGGTGAGCGAGAGAGGCGCGCGCTTTTTTTCTTTTTTTTGGGCTTAGCTTTTTTCACTTTATTTTGTTTTCATCTCATCCCCCTCGTGCTAACCCCCTTCATCCCTCTTAGAGGTCAATAACGAATCTGCATTGAACTCTTTAATTGGTAACAAAAGCTTTTATTTTAATTTTCATGACTCATTGCCCAAGCTTGACTTACTTTCTTTTCTGTCTGGTTCTCTGCCATCTATTTTTGGAATTTAAAAACTCTTCTTCTTTGCTTGATCGTCTCAGGTTGGTCGAATACCAGCTGATCATCCTCTGGTGGGTGGCCACAAGGGACCGGTGCTCGATATAGCATGGTGTCCCCACAACGACAATGTCATTGCCTCGGGCTCCGAAGACTGCGTGGTGAAAGTTTGGCAAATACCCGATGGAGGAATATCCAGAACACTCACAGAGTCTGTGGTGGATCTGCAGCTCCACCAGCGCAGGGTGGGCCTGGTGCTGTGGCATCCAACGGCGCTCAATGTTCTGCTCACAGCCGGCTCGGACAATCTAGTTATTATATGGAACGTGGGTACTGCGGATGCCATGATAAAAATAGACTGCCATCCTGATGTTGTTTACTCGGCATGCTGGAACTGGGATGGTTCCAGACTAGTCACCACGTGCAAAGACAAAAAAATCAGAATTATTGAACCTAGGACAGGAAACGTTTTGGAAGAAGCTGTTGCTCACGAGGGAAGCAAAGCTACGAGAGCTATATTTTTGAGGTATGACACAATTCAATATCAAAAAATGTTCTTAATGTTGTGAAATAACTTTAATTTTTGTGTATTTAATTTATTTAGGGGTGGTCTCATCTTTACAACAGGATTCAGCAAAATGTCAGAGCGACAGTATTCTTTGCGAGCACCAGATATGCTTGCAGAACCTATAACCATGTTGGAGCTTGACACCAGTAATGGAGTCATGTTTCCTCTGTATGATCCTGACACAAACTTAGTTTATCTCTGCGGAAAAGGAGACTCAGTTATTCGCTATTTTGAAATAACTCCTGAACCTCCATTTGTTCATTATATTAATACTTTCCAAACACCTGATCCTCAAAGAGGAATTGGTATGATGCCTAAACGAGGATGTGATGTTAATAGTTGCGAAATCTCAAGATTTTATCGACTGAATAATTCTGGTTTTTGTCAAGTAGTTTCAATGACTGTGCCAAGAAAGGTATTGTATAAAATTTTATAAAAGACCATTCATTTCTAAATTTCATTAGAAACATAAATTAAATATTCACAAATACTTTTTTGCAGTCTGAACTTTTCCAAGAAGATTTGTATCCTGATACTCCAGGAGACACAGCAGCAATCACAGCGGAAGAATGGGAAGCCGGTCAGGACGCAGAGCCTATTTTTATTTCATTGAGAGATGGATATCAGCCCACTTCTTCCAAAAACGATCTTAAAGTTCAAAAGAAGACAAATATTTTAAGTAAAGCAAAAGTTGGTGCTAATTCAACGAGTGCAGGTCAAGCAGCATCAGGTCCTCCTGTAAGTGTCATTTATCGTCAATTTTCGCGTAAATCGCGAAACAATTTGATTTGTAAAATATTAGATAACTTATTTCAATATTTCATTTGCAGGATGACGTAATTAAAGAGTTTGCTGAAGAAATCAGAAAACTTAAAGCCATGATCGTGAAGCACGAGGGTCGCATCCGAGTTTTAGAGTCTGCCGTAGCCTTACAAATGAAAGAGCAAGACAGAAACGAGAAGTCTTCCTCGCCTGTCGATACTAAAGATTCACTAGCTTCCGATGAAGTCTGATCTTATCAAGTAAATATTGTAATAGGCGGTTATATTTTTATATCCTCTTTACACCACGGCAAAACAATTAAAATGTTAAATACATAAAAGTAGAACGTCCGTACTATATTTTGATAAATCGATAGTTGTGTATATACTAGGTAACTTAGCGTATAGGAGCGTGCTTCAAAATCATTTTCATTTAGTGTCTTATAATTAATACCTGTGTACATTGTGCGCGTCTATTTTTTTTTTGATCGTCCTCTTAATTTTCTTCTGTTTTTTATTTTTGTCGTTTATTTCAAATTCTTTTATCCGATTTGTCCTTTCTCATCTACTGCATATTCACATTTTTGTAATCTTATACATGAATTTACCATAAATAATAATAAATCGAATCACTCATCGTTACCTGTTAATAGGATATTTACGTTCATGTTAATTCATATTAGTGTTACAATGTTATTTTTTGAGATTTTCATGTACATGAGTGTGCTATAACTGCCTCAAAATTTCCGAGGTTCACATGAACTTTTTGCATAAGAACAGAAACTGAAGTGCCTTATAAGAAATTGTACAGAAAAAATCTTTTGTAAAATAACAAATCTAACAAGTGGTTGTTCTCTATACTGATTTATATAACTTGACTTTACAAGCCTGTTATTAATAAAAAAAAAAAAATTAACTGTTGTGAATTGTCATATAATATTTTTAAATTATAAATAAAATAAATTTAAGATTGTCAAATTGTAAGTTTTAAATGCGTTTTCTTGATTAAAAATTAATAACGAGTCTTTTTGATTCAACTGGTTGAAATATATGCATATTCAATATGTTTTAATATAACAATTCATGATGCATCAAAAATTTTCTTCCTTTTGTCTTTCGTTAGAAACAAATGGTTACAAAAAAAAAAATAATAAAGCGAATAAAAAATAACAACGAACAACGATTTTGATTCTTTTATTACGAGCCCAAATCATCATCTCTGTGAAATATACGCATTGAAATTTCTACCATATTTTAAGCCAAAAAAATAAGTAATGTGACAGTCAAGAATTCGATTGCTTGTTACACTGTACAGTATACGCACAGACGACAAACCTGCGGTTTTGCCTGCTCCGCTGCTCCTGTACCGATGCGAGTGGGCACAAGTGTGAGGTGAGATCTAGCGCCGAGCGGCTGATATGTTTGTGCTACATACGTCACCTGTAGCAGCTGTCATCAACAAAAATGTTCGGTTTTAACATTTTCGTCCTTATCGTGGGACTTGGAGCCATTTATTCAAATGTCAATGGTTATCCTGATAAGTACGAAGTTAAAGGTATGAGAAAAAATTTAAATACTTCGTATTATTTTTATATTTATTAAACTTTTTTGAAAATAAAAAATTTTTTGTTGAATATCTTCACATATCAGATAATTTTAATTTTTTAGATGAAAATACAAATATGAAAATTGATCTGATGGATGTATTGAAAAATCTCAATGAAAATCATGGAAAGCAGTTTAGTTCATCTAACTCTGATGATGATTGGACAGGACGTTGGATGCCTCAAAGGCCAGGAGAGTACACACCACCTCCCAAAGTGTTTCATAAATCTGAAAAGCCTGAAAAGAGCAGTGAGAACTGGGATGGTAAATGGTTACCTAGTAAACCTGGTGAATATCAAGCACCACCCAAAGTGTTTTCCAATAAAACTTCTAAAGTAGATGAAACTTCTGATAATACATATGTCCCCATGGGTGTGAAAAATCATATGTGCGATGATGGAAAGGTAATACTTTGATTGTTTAAGTCTTTCTTTATTATTCAATAACTTTTATGATGTACTTTTAGACAAATTTAACTGTTGACTGGGATCACTCTTCGACAAGTCATACATGTTATGGACAAAAAACAGTACCTGATTTTAAAGTAAAACCCAATTGGTATTGTGAAACAATTCCTAAATTTTATATGGTAAATAATTGCATTATCCTTGCATAAATTTATTTTTTGTATTGAACAATCCTAAATTATAAAAATTTTGTTTAAAGGCAGCTCATAAATGTATGACAGAAAGAATTGAATATGTAGATGACATTCCACTTTAGTAAGTATTGTTCTTTTCTATTTTTCAATTTCAATAGATAATTGAAAATATTTATATAAATATAATTGCTGCAGTGGAACTCATCGTCCTATATGGCCTGTTTATGGAGAATACAAGTACTTACCTGTGCAAAGATGGCTCCATAGCTTAGAGGTAAATAATCTAAAAATTTGAAATAATTTGATGTATTTTGTTAACGATTTGCAATTTATTTTTAGCATGGAGCAATAGTTATGTTGTATCACCCATGTGCTAATAAAATGGAAGTAGAAAAATTGAAAAAAATTGTGAAAGGCTGTCTTCGTAGACATATAATAACACCATACAATTTACTGGATGATGACAGAGTAAGTTGTATAAATATTTTTTTCCAATTTTCAATGCCATTTATACATGAATTTTTTTTATTCAGCCCTTAGCATTATTGAGTTGGGGATGTAGATTAACCATGTCACACGTAAATAAAAATATAGTAACACAATTTATAAGAGAAAGAGCTCTACATGCTCCTGAAAATCAAGTGTATGAAGATGGTGAATTTGAAGACCAATTACTGGAAAAAGCTAAAGTGATATCAACTCAGGAAGATACACAAATATGCGCTAATTTGATGTAATACTATTGACACAGCCATGATAGCCTTGATACTCACTATCAGTACTTAAACATATCTATGCTTGTATATATTTATTCATGTTATCAAACTGTGATTGTTATTTTATACCAAATCTAATTCTATTTAAGAAATTGTAAACTATCCATTTACTTTTTCTAATATTAACATATGTTATGCTTTAAGACAAAGAAGAGAATGTTGCAATGATGTACATAGCAAATTATTAATAAGGCAAATTACCTTGATATTAATAAGAAAGTGTGCATTGAAAAAAATATTAGATTTACTAATAATTGATCTGAAGATGAAGTATCTCATTTTTTCTACTTTTTATTTATAATATGAATAATTATTGTTCAAATGATTTAAAAGTGCAATATAGTTTAAAATAAAAATATTAGATTGAAAAATAAAAGCAGTTTATTCAGAAAATCTATACTGATCTTTGTTATTCTATATCCTAGAGTAGATAGAAAGGAAATATTTACGTAAAGAGAATTAAATTGCAAAATTTGACAAACTCAAAATAAAATAACAACTTTAGTCAACAATTCGAGGTAATTGAAGAAAATAATGAAATTTAATTTCATCATATTTTTCATTTTATTCGAGAGAAAATGTACATTAGTCACCCGACGAGAGTACGAGATATTAATATTCATAGGCAGAAAACACCGTTGATTTATTTAGATAAGTTCATCATTAAATACAGAATTCTTATAATTATCTTATGAACTTGTTTGCTATTTTTTGTCTCTATGAAATACCTACAATAAAAAGTATTCGTAAATTTTTTCACTTTTCTATTTACGGTACGCACTGTTTTTTTTTTTTTAATAATATTATACGCTTGTTCTCTTGCTTTAGTGATTTAATTAATAATTATATAGCTCATTAAATATAATCTCACTTTGTCGCATGAAATTCACTTGTGTGGGCTTTCTTATTTTTTTTTTACTTTTTTTTTCATAAAATTTTTGTATTAGTTAAAATTTTTTTTTCACTTTTTGCCTCGTCAATTGTTTTTTTTTCAAATTTTTTTCATTATTTATCTCTAAACACTTTTTTTCAATCTTATGATTTAGCTGAAAGTGGAATTGACACACATAAGGTATTATTAAAGTAGCTCGTCTCATTGCATTCGTGTCACACCGACCCATACATATTTTTTATTTTTTTTTTTTATTTTTGACATTTCAGTATGTTAAGCAATGTATACAATTTTTTTTTCAACAGACATTTGGTAAAATCGTATAATTGTGATAAGATTATTCGGCTATCATTCGAACTAAACGGACGCGTTTTGATAAGTCAAGTCAGCATACAAAAACTCGTAAAAAAAGTATTCACAGAAACATTCGGAAATGAAACATTTAACTTTTTAAGCCTTCAGTAAGAGTCATTCAGATTCATTAAATTAAACTTTTTTTCAAGGAAAGTATATTACAACATTAAATTAGGTGAACAATCAACAGTGAAATGCAGCTTCAATGCACATACAAATGTCAAGTTCAAAATAAAATATCGACAAAGTAACCAGTGGATACAGCGTACACATACATTATTGGAATTTTTTTCTATCTCGATTTATTTCCATTTCATTTTATTTTTTTTTGTGTATTTTTCGTTTCATAATATCCCTCCCTGCATTTACGAGCGGTCCGTGAATTTTCATATATCGAGTTCGTATATTATTATCTACAAAAATGCAGATGAGTTCAGCTTTTGTTTTTGTTTGTTTATTTTTTTTTTATCGAAGCAATTACTATCCAAGTAGATGGACATAACAATAGAAGTTTATTAGTCGCGTGCTCGCTCGAGTGCACACAGTGTGTGAGGCAACATTTATATTAAATGTTCATGATCTCTTTTGTTTTCTTTTTTCTTTTTTTTTTCTAGTTTTAATTATCGGTGTGAAAAATTTGCTTGGTTTTGTTTTTTTTTTGTGCCGAGGTTCGAACTCTACGCGCACTAATGTTTTTTTTTAAGTCTTTGGCATTAAAGAATCGAGAAGAAATCCTTGCGCTTTTGCAAGCATAGATCCATACGTTATACAAATCATTCGGTTTTATCGAATACGCAAAAAATGTTTCCTTTTTTTTCTAAACTCTTGCAACTATATTCTCAAATACATTTACATTGATAATAATACTTTGCTTTTAATATTAACCACTGTGAAAGCTAATCTAGTCCGTTGAAATGTAAATAAACGTTATACTTTTTCGCCATTCGTTACCTATTATAGATGTCATTTTTTTTATACTTGCACGTGATAACTCATGAAATTCTCGGTTTTGATAATTAACTTTCAGTGATTGTATGAAATTTGTTTTCTCCTTTAAAAAAAAAAAATAATTACGCGCGCGCGATAACAGCACAAACGCAACTGATTTATATTTTGGGTAGGAAGACAGAAAACGCCGAAGAGACCATTATTATTCACAAACATTTCCGAATGGAATTTTATATCGGTTGTAAACGGGAAAAGAGAGAGATAGAGAGAGAGAAAGATAGAGAAATAAAGAGAACAATGCCGAAATTTTCGATCGCAGCACTCGCTGAGCATCGCAGTTGCTTATTTACGCCTTATTACGCTATAAATGTATTTAATCATTATCGAGCTCGTCACTCGCGCATTTTGAGATCATGCTGAGGTTTTATTATTTTTTTTATAACAATAGTTCATACTTTGATAAATTTACGCATTACACTCCTTATTTCTTAAAATGGCCTTAAAACTTTGAATCGATGAAAAAAATGTGTTTTTTTATTTTTTAATTATATATACTACATTAGACGTTTATTATGCAGTGTTTATAAGTCAGGGCAGGTGCGCGTGATTAAATTTCATAAAAAGCTATTCCCTACCTCGATTTTTTTTTGTTTGTTTATAATCAATCAACTTTTGTTGTTGTTGTTGTTGTTGTCGTCACTATAATTAGCTTATTAAATATTAATAGTCGCTGTTGTTCCATCTGTTATTTATCGTGTTTTTTTAGGCCAAACTCTTGCTGATACAAGTCGATTGTGCTCCGATTTTTGTTAGCATTAATATCAATATTATTGAATTATTCTCTGGATTTTTTTTTTCATCGTAATTACCACTAATTAACACAAAGATTTGAAAAATTTTTCCCACCCTCTCATCTAAAATATAAGACAATGTATAATGGCTAATAATGGTTTCTTAAAATTTTTTGTTGCCGTAGTTCACTTCTTAATTAATTGCTATCCTAATCAATTTAAGAAATTGTCTTATTTTCAATATACAACCAGCCGCCCCCTCTCATGTATACACAATACATTTACTCTTAATCCTGTCACGCGCGCTCAATTCCTAAGTAACAAGGATCACTATAAGATCGCCTATGCGTTACTGTTTACGTAACAATAATTAATTGCCGTAATTAATTACTTTGAAACACGTTTGTTTTAGTCGGTAATTATATGCACTATGCGATATCGGCATTTAAATCTTTAGCTGTTTAAAGAGGCGTTTTAATAATAGGACACGTTCAAAATTTGTACAAACTCGTGGACAGAGAGATATATTTTTTTTTTTTAATAATCGTGTATTTATAAACTAGATTGAGTTCTTTCTTTCTCTCTCTTTATTTGCTTGGTTTTTTTAGTCGTTTTGTATTTCGTCTTATTGATTTGTTTGTTTCGGATTATTTTCTTTTTTTTTTTTTTACTTAAATAAACCATTCTTTGTCCGTTCGCCCGCTTCTTTCCTTTCGAAACGTCTCACTGAATATTCGTCCGAGAGAGTATGGTTTATTTATTATTTAGGTACCTTTCATTCAAACGTTTGTTTTTCGAAATTCAGTGCAGTGTGTGTGTCTCGAGTCCAATTTTACAGTACGTAAGATCTCGAAATGAAACATGCACAAACTCGTAACTCGAGTATATCGTGCTTCGCTTTTGTTTTCCGGTCGACGTCGGGGTATCAACGTCAAGTCGCAATTTTCTTTAGTTTTATTAGCGATGAATTATAAATATTTATCTTATAATGGGTTCTTGTGTGCGCGAAGTGTGGCTTGAATTTGAAAAAATTCTTTGAAAATGTACGATCGAATAATAGAAATTCGTACTTATTTTTTTTTAATATACTGCGAACTAGCTAATGCAAATATATCAATGTACGGTGTAATATGTTAGTATTATTAAACGGTAAATCTTGATTTATAATACATTTCAGGCGCGCCACAAGCAAGTCGATCACAGTTCCTTAAAAGTTTTATTTTTAAGTTTTTTTTTCTCTGTTAACTATATAACGCCCGTTATTTACTCGGCAATTATTATTATTCATTATTAATATTAACCGTAGTAATATTAGTCGTATTAATCGTCGTGAGCTGAGCGTATCTATCGAAAGATACCTTTGCGAGAATACACTCGTACATCACGAAGTAAGGGGCGTTTATTTTTTTCGCTTTTTCGCTCAACTTTTTTTCTCTCATTTATTACTCGTAATTTTTCTGTACCGTCAATATTAATTATCAATCGAGCGACCATTTTTTTTTTATTGACTGTACGTTTTCTCCAGCGTTTATTTTCTAATATTAATTACTTACATTATGGACTAGAATCTCGCGGTGAATCTCGCGAAATGTTTAAACGTAACAATTCAAATTTAACTTTTTTCTTCGAATGATTTTTTTTTTCAACTTCAATCACATTTAATGCATAGACTTGGAAAAAACTTTTTTTTTCTTTAATTCCTTAAAAATCAGCAATTATCACTCGAGTATTTCTTTTTATACCTTTGTATTATCTGTTAGTGTCGTTTGTAGATAACAGTGCTAATAATTAAATGTGACCTTTTTAATACTTATGCAGTGGTTGGCGAATGGTGTAAGTCTAATGTATCGAAGACACGGGTTTGTAAAAATTTTTAATATTGAAAAGCTTCGGCAATAATACGCTTCGACATGCAATCAATATTTTTTTATACGAGTTGCAAAACCATATCTTCCTTCTTTTTTCAAATTGTCGTTGCAATTATTAAGTACGCGATATTCTTATGACACTATCATTACGATTAATGAAAATTTTGCGTCGAGTTTTTTGATTAAATGGCAGATTACGTTTAGCATTCACTAATTATGTTTATATACATAAGTAAATCCAAAAAACTTTCAACTATTCAGAGTCACGATGAGATCTATCTTATTATCAATCCAATTAAAGACTTTACATACATTTTTTCATTAAAACATTTAGTTAAATATTTATAGCTCTGACTTATAAAATATATCAATGATAATAAATTTTAATGACAGTAATAACTATAGATATTCTATTGAAAACTCATTAGCGATAGCTGTAAATTACAATTTCTAAAATTTACACTTTTAAAAAAACTTCATAGTACAATGATGTAACTGATTTATCATTATAAATATATATTTTTACACTTAAACGACTAAAGATCATAAGTCATTGATATCTAAAATGAAATCTTTGAACTACTGTGAAAATTATGATAGCAGGTAAAATCAATACTTTGTCAATTTTTCGGTTAATCTGTTCGAGAATATATTTATATTCTTACTCATCGTTTACGCACGCTTAAATTCGCCTAAATCGAATGGACGAGATTGAAAAAGTCTGAATTACTTATTTTCACATGCTTCGAACTTCAAAAGTAATATTACAATTTTAAAGCTATAGTTATATAGCTACAGGAATGAAATACAGTAAGAACTACGTAAAAAATATATATATTGTTAAAAAGTCATGGATTTCCTCATGTATAAAAGTACATGAAAGTGTGTCTATTTCAAATTGACAATAAATGAACAATTGAAACTGTTAATCACAATAATGTAAGCCTGCTATGGAAACATATGTAAAATAATTTACATGACCACTTGATTAATATTTTTCATTTTAGATAAAACAATTTTGACGAAGAATTTTTATTTTTATCTCTTTTGCCAAGTTGGAAGATGGCACGAAATCCCGTGCCTTCGTTCACATTTTTCATATCTTTGTTCATTACTTCCATGTTATACTGTTATTTCAAATATCATTACGAGTCATGATATCCGGATACTTCGTATTTTATTTAAAAATTTTTAATTATTCGTGATACAATACTGTTATGCATTTAATTATTTCTGTCGGTTACAATAACGAACGATAATGATATTTTATGGTAAAAATTATAATGATCATAATGTCGATGATAATTAGTATAGCTAGCTAGAATTAAAGTTACATTTTTTGTACAATTTTTGGGGCATCAAATTCGCACAATCATCGCTCCGATCGATTGATATGAATGAGCGAGTTATTACAATTCGTGCCCTACTTTGCTCTTCTAATTTATAATTCATTGATTTTTTCTTTAAATTTCTGTGAGAACAGCTAGAATCATAAGTACAAACCTCGACAACGTAGTTATACATGTACATTAGTATTTATAATAAAATTTCCAACAAAAAGCCTCTTTGCTTTTTTATAACATTTTGTCGCAATTAACGTTTACTATATTTGCATCTCGATCTATTATAATGATATATCATAGATAAAAATCGTTTTTTTTTCGGAACCGTTCAATCGTTTCCCACATTTTGCGGAAGTTCAAGCAACGATTTCCGTATAACTCGCAATTAATCGTATTGATATATATTTATATATTTTTTTTAATAGCAATTAATGAGCAATAAAATTTTCATTCAATATATTATACATATAATATTTATAATTCATGAATATAACTCTCTCGGGCTCGATCGTCCGACTTGTGTGTATGTGTGTGAAGGTATGCATGTAATATATTATATAACATGCGAACGATTCCCTAAAATGTTTAATATTTTAAAGACTGAATTGTTGCATCATTGCGTTCATTTATCAATGCTTCTTTTTGTTTTTTTTTTCATATGTAATACGTTAGTATGTCCAAAAAACGTGATTGATTCATTTCGTTCGCTTCCTCGTTCGCTCACACCTATTATGAATTTACGACGAAGGGATATAATTTTTTTTTTTTTTGTTTATTTTTCCTAAAACTCCGTTACGAGTTAATCATTACTTATTGCTGCGGCAGAAACGCTTTCTATATCGCTTCTTCGTTTTCCTCGACCGATCACCGAGTATAATATAATTTCAATTGCACGGACCATTGTCTAATGTAATATGTATAATTGCATTACATATAAGCTATGTATTATTACACGCTACAGGCATAACGACGCGTTCGATAAAACATTTTCAATCGATATATTTGATATAAGAAGATTTTTGCTGACTCGAACGTGTTCATGTTTTTTACTTTATATATATATTTTTTTATTTTGTTCTCGTGTGTATATGTGCGTTTGTGTGTCGTGGTGTTTTTTTTTGTATATTACGCGCATCGGCGCGTGTACGTGTTTCGTCATTTCTTCCTCTTCTTCTTATTTTTTGCTTTTTTTTTTTTCGTGAATTTCAAAGAGATTTCAAAGAGTTTTTATATGGTGTGTACAATTGCTACGAGTTGTTATTTTTTTTTTCTTTAAATCTGAGATGAGCAGCGCTGGTGGCGTACAAAGTCAAATTATCAATTTTATCGAGGTTTTTTCTCGCACTTTCTCGTATTTATCGTATAGACAGTTGTAAACTATAATGTGAAAGCACTAGTAGTTATACAAGTAGCCTCGTCAGCGGTGACGAACGGGCGCGCGCGCGCGTGTGTGTGGGTGCCTTGAGTTTGCCTTTTTTCTACGTCGTCCAAAACTTCTCGGAAATTACAGCGTCTCCGTGGAATTGATCGACCCTTGGGGAGAGAGTAGAGGAGGAGGAGACGACCCTTTTTTTCCCCACGAGTCGTATATTTATTCTGCGGGGTTTTTTCTCTCTTCCGCGGTGTGTGTGTGTGCCTGTCATTCGTTAGGGCTCAAGGCGATATGCGTTAAAGTTTCTTTTTTTTTTGGGGCTGCTCTCCTCCAAGGTTGAATGTAAATGCACGGGATGACACTCCAGACTGGGTCTTCGATGAGAAAAAGCGAGCTCGATCTACCTCGATAACGTCGTTGAACTTTTCTGTAATTCAATCAAGTCGTTTTAATTTTTTTTTCTCTCTAAAAAAAAATTTACATATTTATAAATGATTACCTGTACCGAGTGATTCACAGGCCGAAGTAGCTACCAATAGTAGTCGCAAGGATAATGGCGAGAATGGCCAAGCAGATCATGATCATGATTTTCTTCTATACTCCGCAACGACGAGTTTTCCATGAGGTAGGCAATGCGAAACATCAGAAAAACAATCATTAGTAAACACGAGCAACAACGGCATGGAATAATTGATCAATTCCCACGCATATGTATGAACATAATACACTATGCATCCAATAACGCATGTGCACATTTATGTATATAAATATAATATACGTTTGTATGAGGTAGACATTTAACATTTATGTTGGGTATAATGGTATGTACATGTTTAATATACGTTTGGTTTATTTACTCGCTCCCACCTATACATATATCGCAATTATCGATTCGGGCGGTGCGGGGATCAGTGTCGTATCGTTTTCCTCTTGTGATTACAGAGCGAACCTATGTATATCCTATACATTCATATATATATGAAAATAATTCTGCAAATTTTCTGTCCAGTACTGCTAGCGAAATTCTCGTCGTTTATGTACCCTAATCGATAATCCGGTAATCGACGAGATTTTTGCGTTCTCAACGTGTGCGTCGACTCACTCTCTATTGTGCGACGATGATGCTTTTGTGTGTGTGTAAAAGATACACTGAAAAAAAAAAAGATACCTGCCTCGAATTCTGATGATGTGTACACAACACGCATTGCGACTTTTGTTCTTTAACTACTAAAAATGCCCTCGATGCGCCGCTGATCGATCTACATTTGGCTTTACATGACAACCGTAAAATATTTGTATGCGTGTATACGATGCAAAAATCATATACGAGATATATAGTTGAATGAGGTACTTAATTGGATTGACGAATTGAATGCCACATTCAGCTCCATGTGGATTTTACCACCCCTCGACAGTACCATTCATGTCGCACATAAAATGACTGATTGTATCGATAATTTGAGGTAAATAATCTAATTTTGAACTTTTATAACGACGTTCTTTATGCGTTACATTCAATTGCAAATTCTATAGCTAATGTATGCAGTCGGTTTCTTTTTTAGCACTACTATGGTGTATGTGATATGTATACTTATGACGGTATTACATTGAAGGTATCTCGTCTAGTTATTTTAATGTCAAAATTTGCACAGAGAAAAGCATTGTGTATGTAAAGTTCAATATAAAGTCAAGTTTCTAACTGAACAATGAAACTTCAAATATGTACATTTTGTATCCATCATTATTAAAATATCATGCACAATGATGAGATTCACAAGATAACGTTGTAAGAAAATAATTTAAAACCTGCTCGGATTTCCTTCCACGTCTTGTCACTGATCAAAAAGAAAAAATCTATCTATAGATAGACCGTAAAAGAAGGCGAAAGGAAATTCACTCTCGGTCCGTGTGGAGCTCGACAGGTTCCTAAATTTTTAGTGACAAGACGTCAATAAGAATTTGCCGAGCGAGATTTCAAATGATTTGAAAAGTAGTAATCAATCTAATAGTGGTATAAGGTATATATATGCTCGGTACAATAAGTGAAGGAGAAAAAAAAGTGAAATCATGTCCTATGTGTAAAGCTTCGAAAATAATACAAAATTATAATACAATTTACAAATGAAAAAAAGATTTATTCGTCAGTATCTTGGCATTAAATAACAAAAAAGAAACTTAAATCAGAGGCTTATATCAAAGTAATTTTTTTTTTGTTTGATACCGGGGTAAGAGAAAATTGTTTGTTCGTTGTTACATGCATTTTTTGTAAATATATAATATCTGGGTGTCGGTCATTCAAGCGAAGCTTTAAAGTCACATCAATGCAACGCCTTTGGAAATTGATATCAAATTATATATAATATATTCCTCCTAGCACAGTGTCTAAAGTTTAGTCTCTACTTATGCTCAGGAAGGTAAAAACATTTATACGTACATATAAACAAAATCAGTACACGTTACCATTCACACGCTATATGAACAACAGTTAAGAGAAAATAATACATCAGTAGTAGTAGTAATAGTAGTAGTAGTAATAGTAGTAGTACGCCGGAGAAGTGTTTTTTTATGTATAGATTACATATAATAAAAATGTGTGGTTTTTGTATTTTGCAGTGAAATGCAACAACGAGAGCTAGATACATATTATACATAATATTAGTAGGTATATGGTATAATAATTAACATCGATGAGTAACACACGAGCCATTTACATCAAGTCACGCAATTGCTCTCAATTACTTACTTTGCAGCTGATTCGAAATGACATGACGAGGCTCTTTAAGATGATGATAACTCCGAAGAATGTTACATACACGTGCGCATACAACTTTCTTTCTTTTCTGTTCTTTCTTCCCCGACGTTGTCGAGACACGCACTCAATGAATCTTGCGAACGAAACGAGTCCTCTCCAAATACTTTTTTTGCCTAGCTATATATATATTTATTCGATTTCATTCGTCGCACTGTATAGCTTGAAATACCATACGCTCCCGAACAAATGAAAATGAGAGTATGTGTGTAGGTGGGTTACTTGGTTGGTGGCGGCGGCGACGGCTCGTATTTAAGGCGAAACAAGCCTGCAACGACCGAAAGCTTTTTCCGAAGCTCCGTCTTGTCGCACTTTTGTTTTTTATTTTTTGTTTCATTTCATTCTGTGATGTAGCAGCGCGCGCAAAAATCGTCGTCTCACTCTCTCTCTTATATTTCGCATCTAAATCTTTGTACAAAGATTACATATAAACAAAACTTTTCTTCTTTTTTTTCTCAATAATATCATACATCCATTCGTTAAAGAATTAAAATAAATCTGAATATTACAAAGTTTGAACAAGGATGCGCCGATAACAAGTATGCTTTATATATGCGTCGTTTTTTTCAAAAATTTGTTATCGAGTAAAACTAGCACGATTTACAATAATTTTAATAATACATTGAAAATTTTCGCAAGAATTTATCGTGCTATCTTAATCGATTATAAACGCCGTAATATACGCATTGATATACAGACAAAAGTGAGCGGAAGGCAGTGTCGACGTACTCTTTAGTTTATATCTGTATATAATAATATATATATCACGATTCTTAGCTCGGATATATTGTGTAATTTACTAACTATTTCGAAGCACAAATTATCGCCTCATCTTCGCAGAGAGAGAGAGAGATCCGCGAGAGTTTACGAGAGTACACGTGATCGCTCAAGTGGGAATATAGTCTATACTGTGTAAATTACAACTACATATATATATATCTATACGCAGATGGATTATATGCAATCGTTCAACTTGCTTACACATTGCCTTACACAACGAATAATAAACTTAAAGGGTACGAATTATATATTACGAGCGAGCGATAAAACTAAAAACGCGCAAAATTAATGGTTCACTTTTAAGAGCACGACGAGAGGGCGCGTTATAACAATTAGAAACTTAATAGTATTTATTGCGCGCGAATAGTACGAATGACTTTTGACAATTAGAAATATGTAATGTTATTTTAAGAGAGACACAGAGAGTTCAAGAGATTATAGAACGAGCGACAAGTTCGAAGGCGAGAGGCGCGCGCGCGCGACATTGAAAAGACATTGAGGAAATTCGGTAAAAAAATGCACACACAATTGCGCCTCGAACTTGTACGAATTTCGCGCGCGCGAACTTGATCGACGCTCTTTTATATAGTTTACATAGTTACAAATTGGTTCATATTTTATACATAATAAACTTTTCGTACTTATCCATACGTATTACAATTAAAAACGAACGAATTAAAATTAGAAGCGTAAGACAAAGTGGTCTCTCTCTCCTTCAACGCTCACGAAAGTTTTCTCTCGCTCGATTGCGTGCGTGTGTCTTTTATGTCAGAGTCGATGCCAGTACGGCAATTAAAATGATGACTAAAATCGTAACGCAGATTATGATGAAAATCATTTTCTGTAAAAACAAAAACATAAGATAATTTGTAGTAAAAAACGCGCTATTTTTTTTTATTTTATTTTGCAGTATGATAAAAGACACCAAAATAATAATGTAATTAATCACATACAGCCGCGGGTTAAAGAAGCCGTCATTCTCGTGCGCCTCCCAATGACGTTCGAGAGAGAGATTATTGATTATTTGATTAAAGAGCACAAGATGAAGCATTAATTTTTACATGACAATTTTGTTAGTCGGCGGCAGTTCGGCCAGCCCCAGCACCAGCAGCAGCGGAATTGATTAGTTTTCCAGTGAAACATCGTATAGCAAACACATATAATGAACGATGATGAAATGATTATAGATATATAATTATACTTTCGTCGCTCACTTTTCCGGTGTTAACTTTGCACACACACACACATACACACACACACATGCTTGTTAGTTGTTTGGCAGCGCCAGGACACGAATGAATAATTGTGCGACTCTCGTGCATAGGTCGCTCAATTTTTCACGCGCGCTGAAACACTTTTCCCATTAATTTCGCGAAAATAAACAAGTCAACACTCGGAGCGGATTGTATATAAGCGTAAACGATTCTCTCTCTCTTTTTTTTCTTCTTTTGCTTCCTTTCTTTCTTTTTTTTTTTTTTTTTTGTCAGTCACACACGCGCGCGCGCGCAATTGACAAGTGCACACACACAGACAACATCGAGATGTAGTAGCCACACGTAAAAGTTGAATTTTTGGAAAAATTTATCGCAATGATATTTTGCACACATAAAAACTTGCATTCGTACGCAAGCTTTTTTCCGCCACACACAGACGCACGTATTATATTATGTATCATAGAAATAAGCCATTTAAGTATAGTGTAACAAATTCGTTGTGTGAGTGTACTATGGTTTCAATGAAAATTCATTAAAGAGCTCGTGAATAGTAAAATAATGTCAAGATTGTGTTTTTTTTTCTTTTCAAACGCTTCAATCAGTGTATATGCACGGATTCAACTGAACTGTGTGTTGTATCTTTTAGTGAGGAACGAATTTTCGAGGCCACATTGACGCATAAAACACATTTTTACAGAGCAAACATTCCGCGAATGACGAGAGAGAGAGAGAGAAAGCTCGAGGATAGAGAAAGACGGTAAAAAGCTAAAAATAGATCGAGAACCCACGATTACTTTTTTTTTTATTTTCCCCTCTTCATTTGTCTTTATTAGATTTGCAGATAAAAGTACGATCGAAAAGCCACGTTGATTCAAAATTAAAGAAACGGTCGTCTCGAAGGCACATTCCGATATGATCTCGGCCGAACGATCTACTTGTGTTTGTGTGTGTCGTTTGGTTTTTTACAATTCTACAACATTTAATCGATGCCGATGCATAATGCATCGTGCCAGCTGCTAGATTTTTTTTTTTTTTTATCAACCCACTACTACAAAGATGTATATTTGAAAAAATCATGTTTTATGCGCAACGTGTGCTGTCTCGCTCTCTCTTTCACGAAAGAGGATCGAGCGTACCTCCTTGCTTAACCAGCCGTAATACTCAATCTCGGGGAAAAAAAAACTCAAAATGCGATAAACTTGTGGTTTTAGGAATTTTCGCGCGTCAAAAATTATTAAAATTTGTTCGTGTATGTGTGTTTCAATCGTGTGTTGTTCTCTATATCGCAGTCTGAAAACGTCATTTATCGTATTTACAAATCTGTATAATATATATATTTTTTCTATTCGAATCGAATTTGAAAAAGGGTTACTTATTTTTTCACCCCCCAGACGATACAATTAATATTGAACGAACGTATATATGTATATATCTATGTATATGTAACACATTATTCCACGTCGCTCCGGTTCGTTACATCGTTCGTGTCGACGAACACTTTCGTTACTCTCATTCTGTCGGTTTTGGGCTCGGGTCAGACTAGCCTTTTTATTGTCCATTCGTCGATTAGTATTAAATTTCTGTTTGCTTAATGGAATAGTTCGTGTGCTGCTACTTCTTTACTTTTTATTTTTTATTTTATTTCATTTTATTTTTTTTCATCGCACTTCGTTCGCTTTTCATGATCATGAAGCAGTAATGTACAATCGTTTATATACCGATGAGATTGATATAACTCCATTTAAAATGCGCATCTCGTATTTGGTTATGCTCGAGTACTATTACTGTCGCAATCGCCGCGACACAGACACGATTGCCATACGTTATACGAGAGGTAAATTATCATTAATATTATTATTAATTTTTACATAATGCAGTTAAGTTTAATTGAATTTATTATTTGGTTTAAGCAATGTTGTATCACCTTAACGCGTCCTTTGCATACACACTCACACATACACGCGCACACTTTTTTGTCCTCTCAACACGACTTGACATTTATTATCTTCGAATGTGAACTTTTTTAGCCTATCCGATAAAGTTTGTTTTATTTTTTTTTTGAAACACATTTTTATTACTATCTATCAGCTTTCATCTACTACTTGTCAGAGATCCTTTTTAATTTCTCTGGTATGCACTACTGACGTTTAAAATATCGGAAGGAACGCTCCAAGTATGGAGATTAATATGACGAGCGATATGGCGACGCAGATCATAATAAAGATCATTTTCTGTGGACAAAAAGAAGATGAAAAAAGGGATGGTTGATTGATGATGCTGATTTTTCGGGGTCGTTCATTTTCCTCTTACGGATAATTCCGAAAACAAAGTCATTGTATACTCGGGATAAGGTGATTTGTGAAATTTATGATAAAAAATACGTGACTTTTTTCCCACGCGGTTACTGATTAACTAAAATAATTCTGTACCTTTGATCAAATTTGAAAAATAACCTTAGTAGGGATGAACATTCAAAAACTAAGAAAAACTAGAGCAAATTGTTAATAAATAAAAAACAAATTTTTCATCTTTAACGACAACATTGACGTTGGTAACATAATACATTAGAAATTCTGACAAATGTATGGAAATAAAACTAGCTAAGTGAATAATTAAAATTTCCAGTATAAGACTTTCCAAGTATCATGAAACTTTAAGTCTTCTTATCTCGAGCAATTAAAGATGGATATGACATGAAATTCATACTTTCAATGTTCACAATAATACGAGAGTTAATTGAATAAACTAAGATAAATTTCAAAAAACTACTACAAAATATGCAAAAACTAAATCGAGCGTATAATACAGCAATATAAAACTTACTCAATTTACTCAACTACGAGACTACGGGGAAAATAAAACAGAAGTCTACAGTGTAGGACAAATCCGAAAATATTGTAATTCTCGCGAAGCCTTTTTTTTGCTCAGTAGCTTATACACAGCTTTACAATGTAAAGTACGGAATCGTTGAAATTGGTCAGTCGCGAATCGAACATTCTATAATAAGCTTTGATCGAGCATTGGAATACTAATTTAGCACATATTACGATGATACGCGCGTTACATACTATAACGAAGTACTGATACATACTGCATCGAAATTTACGGAACAAATTGCGAGAATGTGTGTTTAAAAATTCCTTACTTTTTCGTTTACGTGAATCTATATTCGTCCTGCGAGTGCGCATATCTCGCCGAGATTCTACGGCTCGCTCCGTCGGCGCCAGTTAAACAATCCGAACATCGAGTGCTGTTTTTGCCGTATCGATTGGAAAAGCGAGAGAGAGATAGTTCAAAAGAGCGAGCGAAATAGAAAGACAAAATCTATTTTTGTTAAATGCAACAGATGTGGGTGGAAGACATATTTTTTTTTCTTATCGAACTTCATCGTATGATATAAACATTAAAATAATTTTTATTCTAATAACTATCTTAACGAATGCGTTACCAAAAAAAAAAGGAAAAAGAAAAGAAATGAAAAGAAGGTCGAAAAGGAGATACTCTTTCGACGTCCTCTGGCTGCCTCCGGGTTATCAACAACAAAAAAAAAACCAGAAACGAAAAATCTTCTAAAATATTAAAGGCAGAGCCGAGAACGCAGTGACAATTAAAAACAAACAGAAAACGGCGCTTTTGCAGCTTTGCAGAGCCCTTGTGCGCCACTACTACTATAGCCTCTATACTGCTATACACGTATCTGTTGCTGCACGCGTCACGCCGCGCTATCTCGCGCGTGGCATCGACGAACCCATCGCGGGGGCGACTCTGCGCGATTATCGTCATCAGATAAAACTGTGCTATGCACAATTACGAAAGAAGCTCGCCTCTGCCTCTTCCTCCTTCGTTACGTACGTTATAATGTTTGCATATATACTCGCGCGTTTTCTATTCCTAATATTCTCATTTAGCTTAACGCGCTCGTTACTCGCGTCGCGCTGTAAGCAACGCGAATTTCATGTTGATAATTTTGCAGATTTATGGAGAAACTTTAGAACGACGAAAGACCGTATAAAAACTAGTTTCTACGTTTTCGTAATAAATATTAAGAAAAAATCTAAGGTTCGTCATTCATTTTTTACGTATCAATGCATGCCAAGTGAAAAATAATCAATTACAACAAAACTCATGCAGAAAATTTTCCAAAAAATAACAATTAAAAAATGTTTAATCGAACTGATGAAAATTACACGATAGCATCGATCAGTTGTTATTGTAATTCTCTCTCTTAACTCGGTGTAAAGTTCTAAGGATTCAAAACGATATGAATTGCAATGTACCTAACAGGTTCATTCGCTCGGATATGAATGGTCGAGTAAGAAGATACATTGGTTCGTTATCGACAGCCATGCAAACATTAATCGATGGGTAATTCGATAGTGTTACACTCGAAGTGTTGGCCTCAAGCAGGCTGTATATATACTGTACACAGTAAGTGACCGTCGAGATCCGCAGCATCAGTTTGTTTTATTATTTTACTTTATTTTTTTTTTCTCGTCCGAGTTTACCTATACAAGTTTTGTTCTACCGAATGTTTCTTTTTTCCCACAAGAATGAAAGAACTTTAAAGCTATCATTTCGAGACTAATTTAACGTTAGTGTTAATTCGAGAAGTTTTCTGTGTGTGTGTGTTTGTGTGTGCGAGTGTATATGAGTTGGCTTAACAGTTCCCTTTTGTAGAAAAGTTTGCAGATTCGTCTCGTATACATAAAGTAAAGAATTATTCGTACGCTAATTTTCGTCTTTAATTGTCGACGCACATAATATTATCAGCAGTTACGATCGCGAACAAACTTTCGCGCGTAAACGTATTGAGATGAATCTGAAAACGATTATTGCATACGTAGCTAGTTTCGCGTTATAATTGTATTATATTGTATGCTGCAGGAATTCATAACGTGAGTGGAAAATTTTGCAAGAATAGGTCTTGGTTTCTTATAACAAAAAAAAAAACGAAAAAAAAAAACTGAAATCTTCACGTGTGCACACGGAGTGCTATGACAATTGCTAACGATGGTTCCGAACGAATATTGAAAATCACAACCAAAATACACACAATACACATGAAAAATAATACACTAATTCGTCTCAGACAGGATGGTGTTCATCGACGTTTTAGACTTGTAAAACGCATAATAATCAAGCACGTCACAACCTATTAGTTGCTCGGATTAGTCAACTCCATCATGATATTAGTTGTTAGTTAGTAGTTAGTATATATGATGTTTTTATACTAAATTTATTCAATGGGTAGAGCAGCAGTGGACAGAGACACAATTTTCACACTTATAGTAATAACATTTTTTATTAATTTTATGAGTGCATGGTTTTTGCTAGCTACGGATTAGTGTTCAAAAAATAACGCGCAACGCAAGAAACTAATTAACTAGTTCTAACATTTTTACATCGAACACAATAGTTATTTCGTGAACACTAATTGACAGTATTGAAATGAAAATTTAACAGTGAATTGAAAAAAAACCATTATTTAACCAAAAATGAAATTTCGATAACAGTTGATTAGCGAAAAAAACAAACACTGAAAAAATGAATCGAAAGGGTTGTCAAAGGTGTTAAAATATATCGTCGTTACTGCTTTCGTTATGAACGTAGATATAAGATGATGATTAGTATGAAGTAAAATGGTGGTTAATAAACCGCAGACACCAAATCGCCACGGGAGCTTATAATTAAGTACAAATTGAATTTTATCTTATGGCCGATAAAAAAACTCGAACTTACCCGTCGGGCTTTGCTTTGATACTTGAGTGCTTTTTTGGTGTCCTGCGTGGCCGTTTGCACGTAATCGACTGCATGCTCCACGTGATATTCTATACGATCTATCATTTCTCCCTGTTTCGAGGTTTTGAAAGAAGAACGAAATCAATGATAATATTATTAAAGAATAAATTCTCTCGGTAAAAGCGTATTATAACCGCCACCCCCTTCTCGGGCGGACGAAATATAATAATAATAAGTAATAATAAATGCTCGGTGTGCCCTACCTGACTCTCGACCAGCATGGCCATATCCATGAACATGTCGTGCAGTTCCCTGATGGAATTTTCTAATTTTATGATGTCAGCGTGGCGCGCTTCGATATCCGCTAAAGTCTGTTTGGCTTGTTGCGTTTCCATAATAATCTGCGTCAATATAAAATTAGTATCACGGGCGGATGCGCTTTACATACACTTAAAACACTAAGTTCATACACACAATATCTTATATTTTATATCGAATCCATTTACGGTAATACAATATTAACACTGGCCGTGATGAAAATAATAATCAGTGCAATTGAGATATTTACAAACACGCGGAAACATTGAGTTAGAAGTTAACTCCAAGTTGGTAACAAAAATAAATACTCACTCCTTGCGTGAAGACTGCAGGATTACCCTGTTCCAACATTTCTTCGAGTTCTTCGTTAGTTGTCGTTCTACCCGCTAAAAAAATTAATTAATCAATTTAGTCTCGCGGGCGGTATTTTATTCGCGAGAAAAATTTAATATTGCTCCGCGCGCTACAACCACTTATGATTATCATCAAGGATCTCAAGATCTCGTGTATCATTAAAATTAATTGCGGCATATATATATCGTACAAGTAGGTAGGAAGTTTTCTCAAGTAGCAAGATTGCTCGCAAGTATGTACGAACAAAAATTCAAACAATTGTTATATATCTCCACAAGAGCACGAGGGTTGAGAAAAATACAAAATCGTCGCACTTACTGATTTCTAACTGTCTCTGTATTCTTCCTTTACATCGCTCCCTGTAATCAGTCTGCGTTCGGTTGTATTCTGTCATGACCTCGACGAATTTTCTTGATAACGTCGAGTGCTGAGTTTTGCGTATCCTCAGATCGGCCGATGATTTATTTGTGTGCTCCTCCTGCTCGATATTTTGCTCTATGACTTTTAATTTGGCTCTGACTCTATTAGCGGTTTTCTTGATGTCAGCCATCAGATCCTCGAGTTCGTTTTTGACTTCTGCAATGATAAAAAGCAACAATTTTTTCATCAGTGATTGTTTTACGATGAATCCACACAAAGATCGAGTTGTTTATTATTCTTTTTTTTCGTAGCGAAGAAAAAATCATGTCAAACTGTCTTACACGAGTTTCGAGCTTGGCTACTTTTAAATTGATCGTATAGCAGTATATAGGCGTGTACCCATAACAAAGAAAAAAAGAAAAGAAGCCTTATATAGCCCCGCTTGAACTCTGAATTGTCTGTCGCCGAATAATTGATTGTTTATAGGTGTTCGCCTTTCCCGATGCTATTAAAGTTATCGTGTTACAACGTATTACAGTTATACTGCAAAATTGTAAAAGTTGGTTAATCTTTTACAGCCTTGGATGAAAAATAAAGAATAAATAGAATCGAGACAATTTGACGCGCGAATTTGAGTTATTTCTTTATAAACTACTGAAAAGTTTCTTCCGTAATTCTTAAGAAGTGACTCGAATGCATTATATTTCGAAAATCCGAGTAGTTTTTGAGTTTTATCCTGGATACGACTAGTAGTTTTTCAAGTGTTCCGTGTTTCCAGATATAAGAGTGACAGCCGGAACTAAAAAGTATCTACTAAAATGACGGAAACACGTTAAACGCGAAACATCATTGCTGTTGTCACGGGTATAAATTTCAAGCTGTTATTTTTTTCCCTCGCTTTTAGACGCGTATACACGAGTATAAAAAAAAAACAGGTTCCAGTGTCAAAGCTATAAAGTTCAACTTTCTTTTTCGCTAAGCCTGCTGAAAAATAATCTTCGCATAGGAATGTAGCGTGGAAACTTTCCGCACTTTGGAGCTCGCGTGACACTCGCGAGTACTTGAGTTTCTCCAGATATGGTACGAGCCCGAATTTACGAGTAATCAACTTTTATCAATGAGCGCGGTCTGACGAAATCTTGACCCGAACTACTTGAATTTTCCTTTGTAACAAGATTTGTGGATTATTGTGTAATAGTTTGGCGATTATATTTTTGTTACGCGTTCCAGATTCATCAATTGTTAAGATGACCGAAACTACGATAATATCTTGATATTTTCCCATCTTATTTGGAAAAAAAAACTCATGAAATAAAATGTAGCTAAAGCTAATAATTTAGCTTACGCGATCAAAAAAAAAAACGTTGACATCAACAGTTTAATGCAGCTCTTAGGAAGCAGGCCGACATCTGCTGTGACTCATTTTAACCCATTTCGTATACATATTCTCGTGCATCCCGGAGCTTATGACTTTTAGGCGCAAAAAAAAACGTTTCTTATGAATAAAAATATTTCGAATATAACACATAATGGTATAAAATCGATGTGGATAAGTCCATGCTCGGCTACAGTATTAAATCGTAATGCTCGCACGAGTATTCGGATTTTCGAGCGGATTGAAATTTTTTTTTTCTTCATCCAAGCAGTGTTCGGAAAAACGAAGAGCAAGTCGTAAATCTTTACTCAAAACATTAATCTACATTTCGCTATATTGGTATTAATTTGTCTTTAATGGCAAAGGCTTTACAGTCGAAATGTAAATTTCAGTAAATTGAGCGTGAGCTTTTTTGCACGATCCGACACACACGGCTTTATTTCTTTTAAAAATTTCACCTGTGCCAGGGTAATTGCAACTCGAACATTCAAGTATAACCGATGAAACGATCGCAATTTCGGGACTATTTTAATCCTATTAACTTTGGGGGTAGAGAAAAAAAATACTAATGTCCCTCATAAATATACCCAGATTATAAGCGCAAGTTTGCCCCTAAGTTTGGCTACGTTGCCAAAAACGTTTTATTGCGGTAAACCATTTCTAATCGAGGCGCTATTGCATATCAATGTAGATAAGCAGCTTTTGGAGTAGGTTCGGGTTTGCCCCCCCGCCCGTCCTCTATACACGTGTAACGAAAACGATTTTTAATATCGCGCGCGCCCGCGACGATATCTATCAACAAATCAATGCGATCACCGCACGGACGAGCTTATATCTTTTCAATTTGCAGCAGGCCACGGACTTTTAATTTTTAAGCTTTATTATTTTCCTCGCGTTTAATTTGATTTCGCTCCCCCCCGCGCGCGCGCGCGAACGTGAAAGAAATATTTTTACATCTCGAAAAAGGCTGTAGGCCAGGATTTCGAATACGTTTTACGTCGCGTTACACACGATATCTATACGTCGAGTAATTGGAAAAAAGATGAAATAACGCAAAAAGATTGAGGTTAAACTTTATGTCTACCTCGCGTCGTTATGCGAGAAGAGAGAGAGAGCGAGTTTACATACAAAAGCGTCTGCAGATATACATCGCTGACTGATCGATTTATTGGAAGGCCAAGGGTTTTTAGAAAACGCGCTATAGTATATACTGCAACGAATGATTACTTATGGGTTGTTTGTTGAAAAAAAAAGAATTGAAAGCTTCGCTCGCCCATTAGTTTTCATGACCTAAGCAAATAATTTAATTTTTTCCTCTTCGGTAAAACGAGCAACTTAAAAAACTTTACGTCTCGGTTATTAATCAGTGCAATGTACGCGCGTCTGTTAAACTCGCATTTTCATTTCTTTCATTCTCGACTGCGATTCTAATTGCGATGCAATATTACCACCCTCGACGCGGGTATTATTGGAGAGTCTGATAAAAATTGACCGCACGCACTCCGTTCATCATGAATCTCTGATCAGCGAGATCAAAATTTATCGACCACCTTCTTGATAAACCTCTGCGAGTTAATTCATCGAGTACATACTCATTACAGTTTACATTGAAAACTGTTTTTTTTTTTTTTTTTCATCGACGAAAGCGAATCGTAATGAAAATCTTCGCTTATAAAGCATACATACAGGTCGGCCGAAGGGCCAAAGATGCTTTGGTTTTTGCGTATATATATACCGCGTAGAAATCGAATGGTAATTTTACGAAACTCCAGTCAAACACACGCCTCTATACGCGCGCAGCGGCAAATTCTCTTGATTATTTCAAGTTAGGCGGGTAGTATTCTCTCACCTCTCTTTCTCTCTCTCTCTCTCTCTCTCTCTCTCTCTCTCTCTCTCTCTCTCTCTCTCTTTTCTCTCTCCTTCTCTCTTTCCCTCGCATTCGCTTAAACATCGACCTATTTCAGACGGCGTGCGGAAAAAAGCTAGAGAAAGCAGCAGCAGCGAGTGCATAGCCCGCGTGTGCATCTACACTACACGCGCGCATGCATATATATACATATACACAGGGGGTGTAAGTTTTCTTTTCAAAAGAACTGCACATTCTTGATATTTTCCATACGGTATAATATGTATATACAGTATGCACGGCGAGCGAGTGCGCGCGAACTGCTTCGTGTTTACTATTAAGCACACACCCACACATCGACCCAAGGAATTACACGAGTATATAGTCGCTGGTAGTGGTAAGGGTGAACGAGCTCGTGAACTAGGTCAAAAGCAGCCAGCAACACTAGCAGCAGCAGCAGTAGTAGGCAATAGCGCACCTCTCGGCTTATTGCACTCGAGCACAGCAGCAGCAGCAGCAGCAGCGTCGGCGGCCGTAACAGCAGCAGCAGCAGTAGCTGCAGCTGCAGCGGTAGCTGACTCTACCTCGCTTTTTTCCTGCTACTACTACTACTACTACTACTACTACTACTACTACTACTACTACTACGAGATAGAGAGAGAGAGAGAGCACGAGCAGCCGTATTAGGTTAGCTGTTATACGAAAATGTCTGCTTAACACCCTCCCGAGCGAGCGAGGTGAGTGCGAGTGCATGGAGACACTACAAAGCTGTCGCGTTGCTGCTGCTGCCGCTGCCACTGTAATATACTCCTAACGTTGCTGCTGCTACTGACAATGATGCTACCTCTTTTGCACTTTTCTAGTAGGAGAAAAGTCCGTGTCTTACTACTACCCCCGATGAGTAATAGCGATTGTTGATGAAGAGCATGAGTTTGCTGGAATCTCTCTCGCGGCGTTAAGTACAGGATCGCTAAAAATCAATTTAATAGCTGGTGGGAAAAAAGGATGGAAAAAATATAGGTTGCTACCGGATTTTATCTTTCTCCCCATTTTTTTTTCTTATATATATACGTGCACGACGACGACGACGACGCGTGCTACGATTTCATCGATCGATTTTTAAATAATAGGGGAATTTAAATATTCGAATAATTTAAAATTCAAGTCTTATTTTAAAACCGTATTCTCTACGCGATTATATTTCGACTTTTGAATTCAGTTGAAATGTTCACTCGCAAAAAAAAAATAAGAAAAAGAAGATAGAAGAAGCAGCAGAAAAGTCAAGGCGTAAATCTCAATTGATTTCTACGACCCTCCGCTATTTTTTTCTCTCTTTCTTTTTTTTTTTTATTTCACGTTTCTAACGCGTACTTTGCTTCTATATAAACGCGCGCGCGCACACATATTGTATTCTTCCCTCGTCGCGACTCAAAGAGAAATCGAGCACTTTTAGTAGTATTATTCGTGTGTGGTCAGACATGTACTCATCCTTTATTTCTATTTGTCTTTTTCTTGACTTCGCGACACATTTAGGAGACTATAACGCTTTTTTTCAGGTTCTAATACAGCAGCTACAAAAAAAGCAACGTACAGACTCGAGCGATATAATCATCAAGAGTGTTTATTTATTTATTTATTTTTTTTTTTATCAAACGTTACGTTGTGTGAAGGGGGTATTAATTTTTAGCGCGTTATTAAACTCATTTATTAGAACGCTCGAAAAATTTCGAAAGTAATTTAATCCAAGTGCAACTTGCGGCTAGCGTTTCATTAAGAGTGATATTTATTGAAGTTACTGTACCGGTTTACATGCATATTCATTTGCTAAAGTTGGGCACTTGACACCATCAGCGCGACGGACGTAATAGAGCAATAAAATGTTCTCTGCATTCGTAATCAGAAGAAAAATTCCAAAAAAAGTGTTCGTCGGAGTGACAAATTTATAACTCAATGATACACAAAATTTCAAAGCTATAGAAAATTATTCTCTTTTATTTTGCGATAAAAAAAAAACTGCACCAATTTTGCAACTAACTACTACATTTTTCAATAAGATAACAATATCGTAATTTGGATAAATTTCACCCCATCAAACATATTATTTCGACAATTGACAATGATTTTGATCTTGTTTATATACAATAAGAAGATCATTTGCTTTTGATAGGTCAAAAATCGCGTTTCTAGACGGTAAAAGATAACATCTCAAAATTACACTTTTTTCGACAGAACTGGATGATCCTGCGCGCTTCGGCAGTAGAGATAACTTGCGAAACATAATACCACGTTCTCTTTTACGGTTGCTGGGATTATGATGTATTATTACGATACCACAGCAGCTACCTACAAGCTATCAACAGGGCTGCGGAGAGAGTCTATAGTGAAAGCAACAGTAACTTAAATTATAAAGAAAGAAAGAGAGAGAGAGAAAAAAGATTTTTATTGAATGCTGAAAATATGTTCAGAGAAAAATACTCCAAATAGCAGTACGTGCCTTAGAGCTAGTGCAGCAGAGATAGCATAGTTTTTTCTTTTTAGATCTTTTGAACGAACTAGTCTAAACTTTCTGCAAATAACACATCAACCTGATTTCTTTTGTTTTGTTTCGCAGTTTGATATTTAAAATCTTTTGCGGCGATACGTCCGCATTCTTTACCCCCGAAAATGTAACGTTTATTGTAATTTTATCTTGGTAGCATAATATGTGTGTATTAGTGTATTTTATTCAAGATAGAGAGAATACGTGCTTCCCAAAAAACTAATCTAAAAAAGTTACCACAATGCCACCAATTTGAGGCCCGTAGTGCTATGTAACAACGTTGTAAAAAATTTTCACGAGCAAGATTTTTCGGTGAAACTTGTTATAATACTCATCCCCCTGGCTTGTGTTAAGATTCCTGTCGCTTTACTACCGTGTCGCTCGCGCGTGGTATATTATTAACGGATTTCCCTGCAATCGTATCATTCCCCGTTCATTTTTTAACAAGCATATCAGATTATACGTCAAAGAAATGAGCCAGCCGAGACACTGATATAATCTTAGTTTACGATTTTCTGATAGCGCAGCTAACATGAATCAGGATAAAATGATTTTTCCTCTTATCGCAAATATTGAATTAATAATGCTCTCTAACTGCATCTTCCGAGCAAATATTTAAAGGTCTTTAGTAATGTAAACTTATCATCTCGACGTAAATTATTACAAATCATTTGCCACGTAAAATACTCTACTTTAGGAGGTAATAATATTCGTTTTCAAAGTTATCACTTAAAATAGTGAAAAAGTCTGTAAAATTTACAGCTGTAGAATTCGAAAGTTCACAAAATTTCATATTTGATCTATGCATCCCTTATTTTTGGCGTACGCAAAAGAAACAGGAAATACTCTTGGCACGAATTTCGACGTTAAATTCTCGAGTGACTAATTTGCAACAAGTGGTATCTCCCTAGTACTAACTTATGTTATAGATTATTCTTCGTAACGTCATGATTTACAACACGGTAACTTTTACGACGACGCAACGTATAACATATGCAAGCATGACAAGTCTATAATTCACACAAATTCTATAGTTGATTTTACGTGAAATCCGTTCATTAATGTAAAACAAGAAAAGTTTGAAATTAACTGATATAGAATTTAGTCATCAAACAATGTGCAACGAGGATGTCTTCAATTATTCACTTGATTCAATAACGGTTCACCTATTCATCCGTTTAAAAATGTAATTAAAGATCCCAATTAAAGTATGCATTGATAATTACACAATCTGAAATACTATAATTTTTATATAAAATATTTTTTAGCGAGTATTCTCAACGAGAAAAATTCTAAAAATTCCGTCGGAATGCTCACTCGGATGGCTTTTGAATAATTAATTAACCAAAATTAAAAAAAAAAAAAAAAAAACTAGTTCATCTCGTCCTTTTTACAAGGTGCAAATTTCGTCGTCTCTCTCTGTTACTTTATTAAAAACGCGAGTTTGAAAATACAGTCCGAAATGTCGCTCTACTTTAGCACGCGCAGCAGCAGCCCGCGTATGTGTGTGTGTGTGTGTGTGTGTGCGCGTGTTCACGCCCCTCAATTTTGAGCGCGTAATTTATATCAACGACCACCACCATCCACGCGCGTATACATCAACAAACGCGAATTTATGGCAGCGTCGCTCTATAACGCACGCGTACACGTACACACGTAACAGAGAGGCGAGAGAGAGAACGCGCGATAAAATTAAATGGACAAAACGAAAAGAAAAAAAATTTATTTCGTATACCCGCGGTCCAGAAAGGATCAATAACGTCAGCAAAGAGAGGGAGCGAGTGAGAGAGAGAGAGAAAAGGGAGAGCAGCACAGCGCGAATACACGGACTCTCGGTATTATACGTTTGAGAGCAGTGCCAGAGCACCTTTTGCTCGTATATATGTGCACTACGTATAGCGGAGTATGCCGCGCGCGCGAGAGAGACAGAGAGGAGAGAGCGAGAGCCAAGGTCGGAGCGAAAACCACCCACTAAAAGGTGCGAGATTTAATCGTTTATCGCTGTGTGCGTGTCATGTGTGCTCACGCGCGCGCGCGCAATTCTACCACTGCTGCTCTACACGCTTTGGGATATAACGTGTAAAAAGTTAGTGAATCGAATAGTCCGCGCGATTTATAGATTTAACCTTAATTTTTTTCTTCTCTCTCGTCTCCCCCTCGCGGATAACGTGGCATCTTATATCGCGCGGTATTGACCGTGTATAGCCGTTAAGTTCGTAAGTCATTTTCGAAAGGAGCGCGAGGGGGCATTTATTTCAATCGCGTCGCGCGCGCGCGGTATTGGTACACGTTTTTCATCGTGCTCCGTCGCCCTTTCAAACTTTTATATTACTTCGGGAAGTGATGTATTTTTCTTTTTTTTTTTTCAAACAAATTGCGGTGAAACAACAAGTGACAACTAACTGGTAACAATTTGCAACGCATTATTACATGCGCTTTTACTTTTATCCCTTTGCACTTCCTCTAACTCTTTTTTTTCTCCCTCTCTTACGTGTCTACTTTTCCTTCCCACTTGTTCAGCTAAGAATAGTAGAGAAACAAGTGACCCGAGCTTAATAATAGCATTTACAAACCCACGCAAACACATATAAGTGCTCGTACCTCCCTTTTGTGAAGGTACATCGAGTATATAAAGGTAAGACATAACTCGTACGCGCGTGTCTGTCTGCGTTCAATAATTTTTGATAATTTATTTATAAAAATAAAAGTATATTTAGTCGGCATCGTTAATGTAAGTTTGATTTATTTTCATTTTCGTTTTCGAAAAATGAAGCAACATTTGGGAGAAAAAAAATTATAAATATTGATAAAAATACGATCATATGGAACTCAGAAAGATAAGAGTACAGAGTTACGATAACGAACGTAACATCGATTTTTTCGAGTAATTTTTTTCAGCACGTTATTGAAAGGAAGTTCTCACGCAAAAAGTATACATGAACGGGCACGATAAAAATCATTGAATAGACTTAATGTAATGGACCGTATACCTGCATGTTCGACATTTTTTGAACAGAATTTTGCGTAAAATTCTAAAATGTGACGTTTGAATGTTACATTTTAGATTCCCGTTAGAGAATTAGAATAAAAATAACTTTATCAAGACTTTTTTTTAAATTATGGAGAGTTGGAAATTGATATTTTCATTAATTTGTTTGAATTGCAAATCAAACAGGTAAGAAAATAACGAGGAAAAATAACTTACTTTCATCTGTCTGTGGCGCAGACAAAATGGCACTGTGCTTTTTCTTCACTTCTTCTACATTTGTTTGTATTTTGTCTATCATTTCTCGTATCTCCTCCACCTATAAAAAATAAACCATCATATAAAAAGATATTTCACGTTTGAAAAGGTGTTCTTAAATATATGAATAAATGATAAAACTTTATAACAAAATTTTTAAATTGCAAAGACTAAGGAGGGAGTAGATGGATGGTTGCATTTTAAGGTACTAACTAGCACAAACTAATCGTTTTGCAATCTCTTAAAAGTTTTTAGTAAAGAGTATTAATAATTGTTTACAATAGGATAAATAAAAACTATTTAACAAATAAACAATCTAAATAAATCAGTAAAATTTCTTTATTAAATCTGTGTGTATTTTAAGTAATATCATTAATTTGAACGGCTAATTATACTGTTCTTGAAAATTATAATCTTTATCTACGTAAATACTTGAACTTCTCGTTTTATAATGCGGCATGCTATTTAAATCCCTCCACTAACTATGTATACTCTGAATTGAGCAGTAAGTAACGGTTTATCTATGCTTTGATGTTAAAAAAAATGTATGAAAAGTGACCGGGAATCTCGTAATTGAGTTTTTACTTTAAAGAACGAAAAGTCCACAGTCTCTGCCTATGCACATCCGAATGTTTTTCCTCATTACGATATTTTTTCAATTTATCTAAAAATCATAAGTCATCTGACATTTCTGAACGTAATAATCTATTAGCTCGAGCGTTTATTCGTAAGTTCACTAGCTTCGCGAAGATCCAGGTCGAGCGAATTTTATTTTCTCTTTACCTATTTTTTGATTACTGTATGTGTCTGAGCCAGCACTTATGCTCTCACACGTACGTGTGTGGGTGCGCGCGCGAGCTTGTGTCGCTCGTTAACCCCGATCGTTCTAATGAATCCCGATGAATAGAAGAAGAAAAAATAAGTAAGTGCTTTATACACGACTGCCTAATATCTATAGTACAACATGCCGTGAGATGAATTTGATTTTTTTCACCCTGTCATTATTCAAATAATACCCCCGACCTTTCAGAGAATACGCGAAATGTGTTCAATGTCATTTACAACAATGAAAGTTTTTCATAATTAGCGAATCTATTAATGTGATTTAATCACTTAAGCAACAAAATTGGGCGTGCTTACTGAGCTAAATGGTACTCGTGAATCTGAAGCTTTTGATTTATAGTATTAATTAATGCGCCCACGAGCTTCAAAAATAACGCCCTACATTATTTCTACTATTTTGAATTATGTACAAAATATCGTTTGCATCATTTCATTAATTAAAACTTATTAAATTTTGATGCAAAAATGTTTCTAATCGTTGCTGTGACCACTTTATTATAAAGTAATTATTTCGTTTTCTTTCGCTCGTATGAAAATAAAGCTTAACTACGACCAGGAGATGCAGATCTTTTTCATCGCAATGACAATAGAAATATATGAACAAAAGTGAGGGCACTTAAACAAAAATCTACGAGTAAAAGTTGGCAAGGATTTTTTTTTTAAAGTAGTTTTGGGGCTGAGTATCAAGTTCTCTTGGGTTTCATGTTGTACCAATAGATAAAAATTGAATGAAAAACGACACGTTCAAAAGCGATAGGAATTTACACATACAGTAATGCGAAAATAAAGAACGTTTAAGATCACGTGTCGAATGTGAACTTGCGGCGAAGCGAAGGCAAACGAACACGTGATCTTGATTATTCTTTTACTTTATCAAGATGGATATACGATCTTTTCTGAATCTTTTAGTAGAAAGTGGCAATTTTATTCGGGTCACAGTTCTTATTTCTCAAGGTTTATATTAACTAAATATAGATTGCATAATGAATTGGAAAAAGCCTAGAGGACAATTAAGGACAAAGGTAAATTATGAATTTTGATATCATATCCGTACCTCTGCAAAAAATTCTGTCATGAAGTCCGAATCCTGGCCTCCCATATTGACTGAAACTTCATCCGCCACATCGTCGTCGTCCGACTGTGCCTGAAATTCAAAGTAGAAGCATATATTAATTTTTTTGTCAACATTATTAATACTATAATGGTTCAAGAGTGCGAAACGATAAAAATGGTTTAAAATGTCAAGTTTTTAATTTATGAATAACAACATTTTATGGATTATTTAAACAAAACTTATTACTTCAATTAAACCAATTAATATGAATAATTGTATTTAATAAATATTCTTTGACTCAATCTACACACAAAATAAAAATGATTATTTTTACTATCAACAATAGAATAAAGCAATAAGTTCGCTCTTGCTAGGTGAAGATAGTTTAATTTATCAGGTCAAGATCTAGCGCAATAACGCGATTATAGAGCATTATGCTGGCGAGAAAGAGCAAGCATCAGGAGCAGAAGAAGTCGTACAGCGGTATATATACAACAGCCAAGTAGGTATCAAAACATACCCGATATGTTGGATGGCGTCATGGAAAATAAGAAATTCACCATTTTATTGAAAGGTGGTGCTGATAGGTAGTTAAAAAATGGATCGAGTTGCGTTATAAGTCTCACATATTTCACGCAAACACCTCAAGACCTAGTTAGTGCTTTTTGATTACTTTCAAAAAGTTTAAAACGCATTTGAATATTGCAATAAACTGCAGAAACTTGAATTTTTACTTCAATTTGCGTTCGTGTAAAAAAAAATCTTGTGCTTTGATATCTCGAGTTTTCTTTAAATGAATTTTGTATTTAGAATACAGAATACAATTTCAATATACATTTCAGAATATATCTGATATAACTTGAACTTGAACTTTCAAAACTACTCTTTTATGATATTGATTAATCAAACTGCTCTGACCATCTACGCAATTGAATCTACGCAATATTTTTGCTTATAAAATTTCTACTTTTAGAGCAATGCATTACAAAACAAAAACTGATCATTCTGTGTAATTGATATCGATGAGGACATTACTTCATTTTTTAGAAAATAATCATATAAAATTGCAAAAAAATGACGAAATAAGATAGTCGACAAATAACAGTAAACATGTACCGTAAACTTAAATAACAGCTCAGTCGATTTCAAATGCTTTCGTGTTTTTTAATTGAGCATTAATTATTCAATAAAACGCAGTTATAGTAGTTACATTGTGAAATCAATTAATGTTTTTATTACATATTATCTCAGGCATTTATTCGATAAATCAATAGTTTATTGGATTTAATAATTATCTAGATTTGTCATTGTATGTCTGGAAACCTTTTTTATAATGAAAATGACATAAGGATCTTTATATGTATATTTTAATGAATGATCATTCAAGTAAGATATCAGCAGAGTAAAAATCATTGATTACAAGTGTGAATGAATCTTCTCAAAAGCCAAACGCAAATCAGCCTAGTTACTCATTACAAATAACGAATGAATCAGAGGTTACAGAAAAAAAATATTTGAAAAAAGATTATTGTGCATGAATCAATCTTTTCGAAATTTTTCTTCAAACGAGAAACTCTTAGAAGAGATAAAATTAGTCAAAGCACTCTTTTTGATTTATATGTATGGAGGTAAAAGGATGATAAACCCCTTTAAATTTCGAAATTAAAACGAGCTGTTATTTCTGCAGTGTTGTTTTTTTAACTCTGATTAGTAAAGTGTAAACGTGGTAGTTGCTTGGTTGGTTTACACGGGAATAAAAACTGTCTTTTGTCATTAAAAGAAGCGTTTCGTTTTAAGTGAACAACCTTTACTTTTTTTTTGCAACCCAGTCTAAAATAGCAAGTAAGTCTATTTTTAGTTTCTTGCGAGGAAAAGTACAAAATATGCAAATAAGCTTTTTGAGCAAGACATAAGACACACAATAATTACAATGCTGAGAACGAGATCCAAATTTTTTCGTCAAACAAATTGAAGTTGTAGGTAAATAAAAAAAAGCTCAAGATAAGGCTTACGAGTTAAGTTCAATATTGCCGATGGAGAAGATAACACAAGAGGTATGTATCATGAAATGTGTGCTATTTTCGTCGCGAGTACGAATAAAAAGTGACAGTTTCGCGACGATTTACTATTTAAAACGTGTTGGTATTTCGGGGTCACTCTTAATGAATTATTTCATTGTATTTACGTGCTGTCGTTAATTTTTACGTAAATGACAAGAAATAAAATATAAAAGGCCAGGCATTTCCACGTAACTCGTGTATGGAAACTCATGAGAAAAGAGCGCCTCTTCTACTTTTTTTTTATCACGTATGCAATTACATTATTTACATAACAAGTACAGAACAGAGCAGAATCAATGCTATCTTTATATAAGGTATATAACGTGTGTTATGAGTCAGACTCGCTCTCTGCCCGTCGCTCGCACACACACTATGCCGACCGACCGACCGACCGACAACATCGGTCGTTCATGTTGTCATGCAGGATATAGGCGTATCTCGTTTTTTTATCTCTCGCTAAATCGAACGACCAACTATTTATGTAGGTCATTTTGGTTATTGTTGAATCTACGGGTTTTTTTTTCGTAAATTTTGATGAAGGTAATATTCGAAAATATAACAATGGCTTATTTATATGGAAATAATGACGGGTAAACTTATTATTTTCGAATGTATCACGCACGACTAAAATCGAGTTCTGATCTCATTTACTTTATTTTTCACGAGAATAATTTTCTCGATTACAGCGACAACATTTCCGATTGTTGAGGATTAAGGTAATTTACATGCTTCACAATATCAGTAGGATAAATATACGGATAATGATGTCGACGGTAAAAATATCGAAGGAAAATAAATATTTTCTGCTTCGTGCAAAATTATCGAATCAACTTTTTTTGAAATGTTAATACATTTCTTTCAAAAAATATTGTACTTAATGATGATATCTGTCAATAAAATTTCAATCTTACAATGAGTTTTTCAATCTTCCTAAGCATTCGTTCTAAAATTCATCTTTAATATCGCGTCACATTTTATTATAACAGTTGAAGCTAACGACTAATAATTACCGCACAAATCCCGTCGGCATTAAAACTCAATTCATTTTTCAACCAATTTGCCAATTACAGCGCGTTGTCGCAAGACATCGCGTGATTACTATATAACTTTTTACAAATAATAAAGGAAAAGCGCGATGAATGGACGTTTCATTAATTCCTTTTATTTATCTCGACAACATCGTGACGGGTTCAACAAAATGACGTAAAAATTGTAATTACGGTATGTATACGTGATTCATAAATCGAGAAGAATGAGAACGAACGCGCGCGCGCTCGGTCGACACAAAAGCACGACGACGGGGGTATAAAAAAAAAAAAAATTTTTTTAAGAGATGCACTCGTGCGCCGAGAGCGAAAAAAGGGTTTCGTTATTAGGTTTTGCCGGTATGCAGAGAGAGAGACAGAGAGAGAGCTCCGGTAATGTGCTTGTGTGTATGCGACGGTATACAACAAAGAACTCGCGCAGCGAGTTTGGCGAATGTCATGGTAAAAAAAAAAAAATAGAGCCGAAGAATTAATATCTGAAAAGAAAATGATGGAAGAAAATTTTTTTCTCGAATCGCAACGAGGCTGCTGCATGTCGCGTACACAGACACACATGCACGAGAAAATCTCGCGAGTAAAGAGCCAATTGTGTCATTGTTAGAGCGTCGTCGTCGTCGTCGTCGAACGCAGACAGATCGCAATGGCAGTCGCGCAGACAAACGGATCGAAAGGCGACGTCGACTCGTCGTTCATGGGCAAGAAGAAGAAGAAGAAGAAAAAATAAGCATAGCCACAACGTGCGTCAGCGCAGAGGTCTTGAGTCATGTGTGTTATTACATAGGCAAACGCGCTTGTATATATCGCGCGTTGCACTTGCATCATATCGCCATCGGCAATGTGTCCATATATCTATACACAATAATAAACGGCGAGAAAAATGTCATCATTCGGCGCGTTAAAGGCCGTGAACGCATCGTATACACACACATAGACGTGCGCGCTCCTGTACATGTATCTGGCGTTAATCGTGCACTGTGTGCTGCTGCTAGCTCTCTGCATGCGCGAATCGTATTCGTACTCCGTACATATATATAGATAAATTGGTTTGGCGCGTATAAAACTCCCTCCCCGCCCCCGCGCGATAATCGGCGCGCATGTGCCGTGTCTGTCGATGGCTGTGTGTAAGTGTGCCTGTATGTAAAAAAGTGCACATAGCACCACCACGTTTGGGGCGGTAGCGATCGCTGTGCTGCACAAAACACAACGTCGACTATTGTGTGCGTGTGTAGCAGCACGAGGGGGTTGCAATCGTATAATATAATGCGAGTAACGACGGCGACGTGATCACGCGCGGTATACAATACAATACAACCCGACGTGGGGCTGTTATCGGCAGGATGAATCAGAAATCAGCAGAAGAAAAGAAAGAGTAATAATAATATCAATGACACGAGTTATACGTATGTAATGTATCGCGCGGCTCTGCTAGAGAGGCTAGTAGTGCAGCTGTGGCGGTGACGGCGCCGAGGATGAACCACCAAATAAAGGAGGCTTCCTCGCTTATCGAACGCGCGCCACACTGCTGCTGCTGCTGCTACTTTTGTGACCTAACTACATGTATACAATACATACACGCGCACGCGCTCGATCTTTCGCTCTCTCTCTCTCGCTTTTTGCACACATAGTTGGCGCGCGCGCACCTACACACACACACCTATACGTGCAAACATTTTAGATTGTGTATACGTGCACATGCTCGCGTCAGAGGTTGAATGTCGGTGTGTATGTGTGTCGGTATATAAACGTGTGTGTATAACACTGCTATATGAGCCATCAATGTTGCATGTGTGTATATGTAGCCAGTAGCATTGCCCGGTGTGCTGCTGTCTCGCGTGGCTCTTTCTCTCTTCTCTCATTATTATCTACGAAGGTGCACAAATCAAGCGTGCGTATGCAGAAAGATGAGAAAAATATTATGTAATTTTATCGGCTTTAAGGCGAACGAGAAAGACCGGAGGGCAGCGGAGATAGAGTTGAAAGATCAGGTACACAACGACGATGCACCTGTGTCATTATACGTCAAAAGTAAAAGTCAAACTTCAACGAAACCCTAAGCTCGTATAGGCGACGTATGAAAATGCACACGATAACAATGAAACAGAGAAAAACTTACGGCGACGAGCGCTGCTAATCTGTCCTTCGTCATGGTGATGTTTTGTATTCCTCTTCAACTACAAAAAAAAAGTCGAACGAATCAGCCTCTCTCTCCTCTCCTTCGCTCGACTCGCGAGCTAAGCTTTGCTGCTGCTTGCTCCGATGAGCGACGACGACGACGAAGAAGCCGGTATTATTACTGACGACACACACGCACGCACTCCTTGTTTCTTTTTTCTTCTTCTATCACTCGCTCGCAGCACGGTTGCACCGCGACACTGTGCACACGGATGAAATGATGCACCTGATCACTGTGCTATATGATGATATCGCCAACACCAGGCCAACACGCACAACCTCATGTAGAGATCCAAGAGGAGGAGAAACACACTCACTGGTACACTGACAGAAGAAACAACAACAATAATAACAATTCAGCAACGATTGTTGCTGCTGCTGGGTATATACTAATATCTCAACAATAACAACAACGAGGAGCTGACGCGAGGACTGATTCAAAGAACTCTTCACAGTGCTGCTAGAGTCTCTCTCTCTCTGTAGTCGATTTATTTTTGTACTGTGTATCTCCTTGTCTTTTGCCTGAGTAATAACAAAATTATTATTGTATTATCATTCGGCAACGATGACGAGAGACTCGCGCGCGCGAGGGGGTTCTCCGCCGCTGCGTTGTATACACTAGCTTCAACAACGACAACGAGTTGTAGTAGTAACGAAGAACAGCTTGACGTCGTCGTCGTCGACGTTGCTGCTGCTGCTGCTGCTGCTGTTTTTCGTTCTACTTTCAGCTTCTGGTGCTTCTGCTGCTTCTGCTGTCACACATCGGCGATCGTCGTCGTCGTTGTCGTTGCATAGGTTGCACATATGCAGCACACTAGACACACGCACACACAGACAGGCAAACGGACTGAAAACGGGCGCGCGTACTACACTGACACACAAACACACGCACAGCAGACACACACGCACTAGCTGCTTTTTTCACTCGCCGAGTCCGTTGTAAGTCTCATGTCGCTCGACGATAAATTAACACACACACAGACACTGGGCGCAGGTAGAGACGTAGCGTAGTAGTAGTACCGAATCTTGTACACACACACACACACAGGCGCCAGTATTTTTATATATATAAATGTTACGTTTATATATATATAATATAAAGGTGCGTGTGCTGCGCTGCGCTGCTGCTCCGAGTGCTGGGCACTTTCTGCGGGTTGTTGTTTACGCTTTGCTCGCGCGACGGCGACTACTCACTCGCTCGACTCTCTCTCGCTAATAGCGACGAGAATCGTTGCGCTGCTGCTGCTGCTGAGACGACCGTAGTCCGTTTCCGATATCGGGCGGTGGCAGCGTGCTGCTGCTGCTGCTGCTGCTGCTGACTGGTGACTGGTGGGCCAACGGTGCACACACGCACACCGCACACTGACACACGGGCACCGAGACGAAGGCAGGCATATACAACAACGACTACGGACACCACTATTATGTGTATATAAACCGATGATGTATGCACGCACACACACACACAAACAATCACGGGTATATATGTATATGTATACAACTTTACGTTCTGACACTCTGGTCTGTCAGTGTCTGTGTACGTGTATGTACGGTTGCGTATTATACAGCGGAGAGTCCCAAATAGGAGTCGGAGTCGGAGTCGAGTCGCGCGCGCGCGCCTGGCCTCGCTGCTGCTGTGCCGTCTGCAGACGCTCTCTTGCAGACTATACGGGCAGCTGTACTGCTATCTATATATATGTAGGTATGCGTGCGTGTGTGTGTGTAATGCTATGTTACGGTCAACGAGCGCCAAATTTCCTTCGGGGGTCCCGAGCACACGTCACGGGCGCGTGTCTGTGTGTGTGTGTGTGTGTGTGTGTGGACTCGACGACGACGTCGGCGCAGCGCGGCGTGTCGACGAGTTGATTTTAACAACGGTGCGGCAGATGCTCCTCCGCTGCTGACTGAGCAGATTTTTTAGCACCACCGACGACCGACTGCTGCTGCTGCTGCTTTTGGCATGTGTATTATATTATAATACGTTATAGCACGTGCGTGTGTGTGTGTGTGTGGTTTCTTTATATGCATGTATACAGTTGCCAGTTGCTACTGCTACTACTGGCCTGCTGATATACGTGTTCCGTTCTGTGTTCTGCTGGATGGATGCGCGCGCGCGAAAACCGACTTTTCTCTCTCTCTCTCTAAGGTTGCATACAGATATAGGTACACAATACAGTGGATAGAGAGGGCTGTCTTATATATAATATTTCGGAGCGCGCGCGCGTTGACGGTCAGCCCCCGTACTCCTCCTCTGAGTCACACACAATCGCGCATTCACTCACACGACGACCCTTACGGCATAAATGAGTACATGTACAGTCTCTCCGGAGCACTGTGTATTATAAACGAGAGGGTGTGTGTGTGTGCGGGCAGCTCGTGTCCCGCAGCTGTCTCTCTTCAGCACGCGATGATTAGCGCGACTAACGCATATATGTATAGGTACACACAGCTGTGTGTGCATGTGTATGTGTGTGTGTGTGCGCGCGATACAAAATATATATGAGGCAACCGTCGACGACGACGACGACGACGACGGTGGCTCTCGGTACGGCTCTCGGCTCTCGCGCGTGACACTCGCCACTCTGCCAGTGTTGTAGTACTATATAGCAGTGGTATAGTACCTTATACGCTACACACGTTCAGAGGCTCTCTCTCTCTCTACTCCGCGTCGTCGTCGTCGTCGGGATCGTAAAATCGATACCCGACAGAGAGAGAGAGAGAGAGAGAGAGAGAGAGAGAGAGAGAGAAGAGAGTGAACATACAGCGCCATGCTTCATGTTAGGTATAACGTTGAAACGCTATTACTGTATATACTGCGGATTTGCCTCAAGCTGCTGCTGCTGCTGCTGCTGATTCGCAAAACCGCCTCGTTATTATAGGCAGCGAGTAAACTCCTTTTTGGCCTTTATATGCGCTGCTGCTGTGTGTCACGTGTGTGTGTCTCTCCCTGTATGCTCCAAACGGATGATAACGATATACCTGCAGGTAGTTATAGAAGCATTGATATAGACGTCTTATTATAATATAATAGCAGAGAGATATATAGACGAGCTGTGCAGTCTGCGTCTTATGTGATACTTGATAAAGGCGGGCGGGTTCTCCTCCAACCTTCCACCCCGTTGTTGTAACTTGGACGACTTCGCGTTTCTTCCCTTCGAGACTCCCTTTCTTTTCTCTTTCCTTCTTCGCATCCATGCGATATAACATTAAAGAGTCGAGGAGTGCGTGTGTCGTGGGTAAAGCCCGTTTCCCGCGGATCCGGTGACTCAACAACGGCAGCGTAACTCACCTATAAATATAAGGTATATCACATTATAATGGATACGACGACGTCGTATCAACAAATCTTTCGGAGCTTTTTGCCGAATGCCGCTGCTGCTATTTATATAAAACGAGCGACGTTAATATAGTAGTCGTGTCCGTGCGTTGTTTATCCTCCGCATTACAATGCACGAGAACGAGCCCGCCTCCGCAGCAGCAGCAGCTAATTAAAAGTCGGCGCGGCGCCTCGGCTCCTAAAATCCAAATTCAATTTTGTACAGTAACGAAGTTTGGATGCGAGCGCAAGCGCAGTTATTTTTACTTACCCGATGGCTCGTTTTGAAGCTTTTTCTTTACTTCCATTTTACAAAGCTCGAGAAGCTTTCGTACGCGTGTCCTTTTCAAGAAATGAAAAAACCGTTACGAAGCCTCCCCCGTGGAATTTGAAACACTCGATGCCTGATTATGTCCTTGACGAGGCGCGTATTCTATGCAGAATTATAAAAATGTATCAACGTTGTTGAATTTTCCCACAAATAATTCAAGGAGAAACATACGGATCAAATAGTAAACTGTAAAAAGATTACCTGTATACCGACGATCGCACGAGTTTGGAGCTCGCCGCCTACTCGCGAATGGCGCCAAGAGTCGCGCCAACGAATTCGCAACGGAATTTATAGTACTCACTTCGAAAGAATCTCTCGACTACAAAATGAAATTTATGACGACTGTAAAAATTCACAGAAAACTCTTTTCGTCGTATGCAACAGATCTGCACTCTGACTTTTGCTCACCATGGTTCGCTGGAAGAACTTTGCGAATTCAAATTCTGTCGCAGCAGCAGTGTCCAGCCAGAGAATAATTCGCCAACGGCCGGTGGCGCTGTCTGCGCGCGCAGCGCCTCTCTCGCACTCACACAACACACGTCCATGTTCACGTGCTGCCGCTGAATTCCCGCGAAATTTTGCATCGAGACTGCGAGCGAGAGAAAGAGAGAGAGATAGACATATTAGAAACGACTGCCGAGCCGCCCTGCAGCAGCAGCACCGCACGCACAGCGAATCGTGAAACGTCCCTCGAAGCGGAGTCCGTAACCAACTCTCCGTATCATAGCTTGTGCGCGCGTATAATACATCTCGAGAAAAAAAAAACTGCGCTCTCGCTTGTTGTGTGTTTTTTTTTAATTGACCAACTGGACCTGTCGTTATCACACGTAAGTTTATCATGAATCTCGTTTAGCGTGCGAATGTGCAAGAGAGAGAGAAGAAAAAAGTAGAGTACATGTATGTGATAAAATTATATCGCGCGTCGGCGGCGGTAGCAGCAGCAGCAGCGGCACACAAGCCGGCTTTTGTGAGCGGTTATGTTCGCTCGCTCATGTAGACAATTTCGATTGTTATTATTAAAAGAGATCAGGGTGGTTATCGGCGACGTTCAGCCGGTGTCCAAGACGACGACGACGACGACGACTACTTCTACTTTAACCACACACCCCGTGTAGGATCTCCGTTGTTTCAACCCCGCGCGGTTGAAACCTATACATTATCATTATTATTTTACCCCACAATAGACATGTAACACTCGTGTGTTACAAAGGCCCGTATATGGCTTTTTAACCGAACGCGGGCTCTCCGGGACTTACTCGCCGCGCCGCGCAACCGCCATACGCGCGCGCGCATTCCGTTACACACGTATTCGTACTATATGCTGATGATCATCGTTACAACACGACGGCATTAGTGTCGGCTACATTAAGTCGCTCGTTCGTTCGACTCTGGTACAGTATAATAATTGTAGGCTAGCAGCAGAGCAAGCAGCTCCTCTTCCAGCGTCGTCGTCGTCGTTTTGAGTTCGTGTAAGTTTTTTTTTCTTTTTTTATTACTTTTGCCTCGTGTTGCATATATTCACCGCGTCGTGCTACAACGCCAAGCGTTTCGGTTAATCGAGAGAGTGAGAGAGAGTATAAAGAGTGAGTGAGTGAGAAGAGAGACATCGGAGCACAACCTCGTGAACCGACAGACCGAGAGATACATCGAGCAGGTAAAACACGGAGAACGCCTACGAATTTCGGGAATTTTTTACATCGTCTTTGCGCCCTCGACCACGAGTTTTTCCATAATTTTTTTTTTAACTTGGTAATAATTTTCTGCTGCTGCTACTGTTGTTGCCTCGTGCTTCAGTGCCGAGTCATCACCAGGCCCGTGCCGCCGAGCATAGTCGAATCTTCGAGAATACATATATCTCTTGGCCGTGTACGTGTGCACGCGTCATTAGCGAGCCGTGGAATTTTTAACGCAACCACGCAGCCAACACACGCGCGCCGTATAACCTCATTTCGTCCGCTTTTTTTTTCTTCCTTCATCGTATACTTACCTTTGCTCTTGTGTGTTTGTTCTACGCAGGTGAGAGAGACCCTCGAGAGCGAGCGAGAGAAAGAGAGAGAGAGAAGAGAGACAAGAACGCAAGTCTTGTGTCAACCATCCGGAGAGAAGAGACATTTAATTTCTTTACATAAACAAAGACAGTCATCATGTCACAAGAGAACGATGTGCCAACATTCAAGTGCGTGCTGGTCGGCGACGGCGGTACCGGCAAGACGACCTTCGTCAAGCGCCACTTGACCGGCGAGTTCGAGAAGAAGTACGTGGCCACCCTCGGCGTCGAGGTGCACCCCCTCGTCTTCCACACCAACAGAGGCGCCATCAGATTCAACGTCTGGGACACCGCCGGCCAGGAGAAGTTCGGCGGGCTGCGCGACGGCTACTACATTCAGGGCCAGTGCGCCATCATCATGTTCGACGTTACGTCCAGAGTGACGTACAAGAACGTGCCCAACTGGCACAGGGATCTCGTGAGGGTGTGCGAGAACATCCCCATTGTGCTCTGCGGCAACAAAGTCGACATTAAGGACAGGAAGGTCAAGGCCAAGAGCATCGTTTTCCACAGAAAGAAGAATCTTCAGGTACATATTGCTTTTTATCGTGTTTTTCTTTTTTTTTCTACTCGGAGTCAGCGCAGACTGCATTTTATCATGATGATTCAGAGTACTTATGTGTTATGATGACAAACAACTGTCCCTCTAATCTGAATTTATTTAAATTATTCATTTTATGATCAATCCGCATGCCTTCTCTCGCTCATCTATATTCATGAATCATTTTTATTATTTCAGTATTACGACATCAGTGCAAAGAGTAATTACAATTTCGAGAAGCCCTTCCTGTGGCTTGCACGAAAACTTATCGGTGATCCCAATCTGGAGTTTGTTGCTATGCCTGCTCTCCTTCCCCCAGAAGTCACAATGGACCCACAATGGCAGCAACAGATCGAAAAAGATCTCAAAGAAGCTCAAGAAACAGCTTTACCCGAAGACGATGAAGATTTGTAGTTACTTTATGTACAAGTATGAGTGCTCAAATACACACAAACTTGCGTTTCGCCTAGCCACCTAGGACATCTTTATTTTTTTATTATTATTGTTTGGATTTACAATTAACTTGTTCATATACTGCAACTCTGATTCAAATTGAGAGTAAGCTTAAAATAAATGTAAATTTGAACACTTTAAATTATGAAAATAAAAGGTTTTTGTACAACTCAGTCTTTTTTCTTAAAGAGTAAATTTACAATGCAAGTAGTTTCAGAATAATAAGCTTTGAAAGTAAAGAATCATGACACGAGTATATGTGAGAATTTAAATTTTCTATGTAATGTGTTGATAAAAATTTTAATTTAATGAATGTAAGTTTGAAGTGATTGAAGTGTGTCTTATGAAATAGCATGAATTCGTTTAAAAGAATACTCTGTATTAATTGTAATATTTGTCTGAATCAAATAAATGGTATCAGCTTGTAAAATTTTTTTATTTTTTCAATTTTTGATTTATAACAATGAAACAAAGATATTTATGTTTGCTACTAGGTCCACATTCTATTTAATGTAACAAAATGAAAAAGTTAAAATATTACAAAACTTTCACAAAAACAAGGTAGCAAAGTTGTGAACTCACTGCTAATGCAGACTTATTCAGATAATTATCAACTAGCCTGGCTAAAAATTTTATTAACCAAAGATTTTGTTTAATTAAAAGTAAGTTAACTATAATACAGGTTCTAACATAGATGTCGATAATGTATCGCATAGCTCCAACTTATGCTTTTTGTTTTCTCTCCAATTTCTTCAAACCCTTCTTGCCTTCAAGGACAACAACTTTATCTTGTTCAGTCAAGGGTTTCAAAATATTTGTAATGACGCCAGTGCCAACAGTTGTATTACCATCTCTCAAAGTGAAACGCTGTCCCTTTTCACACACCATATTTTTGAAGAGCTTCAGTTCAAACCTTGAAAATATTCATAAAATGAAATAGACATCGAAATTAGTATTAAAATTTGTTTGATAATAAACTCACTTGGCATCTTCACCAGGCATGGCCATATTTTTGCCAGGTACCATAATTTGGGCTGGGCAATCCCATGTTTTACTGAACATTACCAATTGGACGTAGTCTGGAATTGGTTTTTTTCTGCCACCTTCCTCAGGTGTTAAAACGTATACCTGAGCTTCCACATGATCGTGAGCTTTGATTGAACCAGGTTTGCACATAACCATGCCTCTTCTGATATCTTCCCTCTTGACTCCTTTTACAAGAGCACCCAATTGATCTCCAGCTTCTGCAGTGTCCAAGATTTTGTGGAACATTTCGATACCGTTGATCATACTTTTCATTTGTTTATTGTATCCAATAAACTCAACTTCTTGGCCCTTCTTCAATTTTCCTCGCTCTAATCTACCAGAGACTACTGTACCTCTGCCAGCAATAGAGTAAGTACCTTCAACTGGTAATAGGAATGGCTTGTCCAAATCTCTTTCTGGAACAGGCACATGTTTGTCTACTGCATCCAATAATTGCATGATAGCATCGCTGCCAATTTCTGGACTTTTGCCTTCCAAAGCACTGAGAGCACTGCCTTTGACAATTGGTACATTTTCGCCATCCCAACCCATTTCTGTCAAAAGCTCTCTAATTTCCATTTCTACAAGCTCCACCATTTCAGCATCAGCAGCATCCACCTAGTTATAAGAAATTTATTTAGTTCAAGAAAATTGTAAAAATTAAATTAAAATGCAGTATAATTATTTATATTACCTTGTTAACAAAAATAACAATATGCTCAATACCAATTTGTTTAGCAAGAATTAAATGCTCTTTAGTTTGTGGCATAACACCATCAGTTGCAGCAACAACCAAAATAGCACCATCCATTTGAGCTGTACCAGTGATCATGTTTTTGATGTAATCAGCATGGCCTGGACAGTCAGTATGTCCATAATGTCTGTTGGCAGTTTGGTACTCTATATGGGCAACGTTGATTGTAATACCACGAGCTTTTTCTTCTGGAGCATTATCAATTTCATTGTAGTTCTTTGCCTTAGCCAATTCTTTCTCTGCCAGTACTGCAATGAGATATGTTACCATGAAATTAAATTTTGACTCTTGTGCCATTGCAGTCAATTTCTTCACATGATGTAACATTACCTTTAGTTATAGCGGCTGTCAAAGTAGTTTTACCATGATCAACATGGCCAATTGTTCCAATGTTCACATGGGGCTTGTCTCTGCTGTAGACAACTTTTTCAGCATAGAATCTTTGAGCTGTTACTTGAGGTAAGTAGAGCCTGGAGCATGTTTGGTTTCTTCGATGCTAGATTCAAATTGATCAATTGATTACTCACATTGAATGTATTAATTCAAAATAATGTAACAATGACATTACTATATTTACTTGAATAATACTTTTAGAAAGAGTTTGGAAAAAAAGATCATTTAGCAAAAGTATGATATGCTTACATATTTGGTAATTTGTCTGACAAAGTTGAGTTGCCTGGCACCCTGACGCAGAGCTAAAAATTGTTAAACAATTTTGATTAGTAAACATTACTTCAAAGTTAGCATCAGATACTCCATCCACGATATCCGACTGCTATGTAACATTCGACGAGACACGACAAAAAAGAACACACGTGAAATTACGGAGCAAGAGAGCATCGATTCGCGGCATTTGTCTTTGGTCGCATTCTCGCGAGTGCAATCGGGGAAAGCACGAGGGGTCAATCTTACCGGGGTACAGAACGATTCTCGATGCATTCAATGCCATTGTCGACGATGACTTTATTCCCTGACAAAAGCTGACGAGATCTCGAGTGACTCTTTTTTTCGCCGAGTTGTAATGGAGCAGAAACGTACAACGAGTAGTGCTGCGGCTTCTTTAAGAGTTTTGCGTGCGCGGTTATGTCGATGTGTGCGTAAAAACGTATACGAGGCGGAATTATCACCATTCGCGGAGTCTGAAAACGAGTTCGCGCGAGACACCATTGATGGCAGCACGTCGCGAGCGCGTTTTTCAATGCAAAATTGCTCGATTTAGCGCAATATTTTGCTAAAAGTTATTTTTCGTGTTTTTTGCTGCTGTCGAATGAATATAATCCAGATTGATGTATAGTGATAATTTTTTATTTAGTAAAATACTTTGATTGATTTTAATTTTAATTAATTTTTATAATTTAAGTTACGTTCGAAAATTTTAATTTTATATTTTTTGTTACTGCCTTCTAAGATGCAAATCATCTATAGGAGAGTAGTATCTGAGATGTCTGAGAAGCTTTTCTCTTTGATTTTTCCGAATGTCACGTTAAAAAACTGGTTTGACAGAGTTACAAGAACGAATCGAAGTAGAAAACTTTTTGATATTTTATTGTATGCATTAAGGTTTTTTTACAGTCTCGACAAAATTAAGTAACAACATTTTGAAACATTTTATTTTTCTTCGTCAAATTTACACAGGACATGAAATTATTCTGGTATTTTAAATAATTTGTGGTATAAGTCACTGCGGATGCGCTGTATTCACGTGCCGTCGGAATTTATATTGGTATCCAAAGGATTTGTGACAAACCTCGCACTCATAGGGTTTGATGTCATTGTGTACTTCGTTCATGTGATCTTTGATGCTACTTTTGTATGCGAATGATTTTCCACAAATATCACATTTGAACGATTTGCCCCGATGTACCGCCGCGTGAATTTTGAGGTAATCTTTGTTTCCAAATGCTTTGTGACAGATGGTACATTCGAAGGGTTTGCTGCGAATATGTATTGCTCTTATGTGAGTTCTGAGGTGATCTGGACGAGTAAATGTGCAGTGACAATCGTTACATTCGTAGGGTCTGCTACGATCATGTGCTGTGTTTGTGTGCTTTTCGAGATCACGTTGGTATTCAAATGATCTGTGACAAATGTTACATTGGAAGGGTTTGATCCGATTATGTACTGCTTTTATATGACTTGCGAGGGTAGTTTTTAGTTTGAATAATTTGAGACAAGTCGCACACTCGAAGGATCTTCTACCCATATGTACAGCAATTATGTGATTTTTCAGGTTGTACCGCTGCGCAAAGAAATTGTGACAAATGTCACATTCGTAGGATTTTTTACTATAGTGTACAGCATTTACGTGTCTATTGAGATCACCTCTAAGTGAAAATGATTTGAAACAAATTTGACAATCCAAATGTTGGGTACAATCATTTACTAAATTTATGTGTCTTTTCAGATACCCTTTTTGTGAAAAAAACTTGTGACACTTGTAACATTCATATGGTTTCTTGCCCAATTGTGCAGCTCTTATAAGGCTGAATTTTCTTTTAAAAGACTTTCTCTTTTTTTTACCCTTGTTAGATAATTTGGTTTCAGATGTTTTTCTTAGTATTTCTGCATCGTTATGTTCTTCAATCTTCATTTGAGAATTTACTTGAAATTGACAGTTATTGTCGTAATCAAATTGTTTCTTTATCAAAATTATCAAATTTTTATCATTGAAATAATTAGTCTGGTTCTTGTTTTCTATTTTGGATGAATCACTGGATTGATGACTTGGATTCTCAGTACTGCAGACAATTGTCGTTAAAGGCTTTGGATCAGGTTCAACATTTTCAAGTATTTTTGCATCCTTATGGGTTTTAATCTTCATTTTGAAATTTGTTTGAAATTGACAGTTATTGTCATAATCAAAATGTTTCTTTATCAATATTATCAGATTTTTATCATTCGAATAATTAGCCTGATTTTTGTTTTCTATTCTGGATGAATCAACCGATTCATCAATTGGATTCTCAATATTGCATACAATTGTTGATAAAGAGTTCAGATCAGCTTCAACATCTTCGCACTCGATTTTATCATTCAAATAATTAGACTGATTTTTGTTTTCTATTCTGGATGAATCAACCGATTGATCAATTGAATTCTCCATATTGCATTCAATTGTTGATAAAGGGTTCAGATCAGCTTCAACATCTTCGCACTCCAAATTGATGAAGACTTTTTCCTTTATTTCATTGATTTGGTTTTGGTTTTCTATTTTCACAATGGGTTGATCATTTTGGTATTCAATTTTACAGAAGTCTCTTGATAGAAACTTTGGTTCAGGTTTAATATCTCTGCACTCGTAATCAATGAATCCTATTTCATCGATCTCATTGGTCTGACTTTTGTTTACCACCTTCACAGCGGGTTGATAACTTTGGTGCTCGGTTGCCAATAAGGATTTTAGATCTGGTTTAACATCCTCACATACAAAATCGTGAACAAATTGTTTAATTAATCTTTCCTGTAACTGCAAAGCCCAATGTGATTTGCCTGATATTAAAATTTTTCATCATTAGAATCATTGAACTCACCGATGATTCATAAAACGTGAAACTTTCGGCTTTACAAGAAACCTCAGCAAGGAAATTTTTGTCGTCTTCTTCATCTGACGAACTATCGCTCGACTCTTCCTTCACCCTAGAATCGAAATTTTTATCGTCGTCTTCATCTGACCAATTATCGCTCGATTCTTCCTTCACTCTAGAAAATAATTAAGTTTAATGAAGCGATCGTTCAAGAGAAAATATCATGGACTGCACAAAAATGTTATACCTAACTATGTCCCCGCTGTTTTCCATCACCAGAACTTTTAGTATAATCGAGGTTAAACGCCTCGACTTTTATTATAGACCTACTTACTTTTTTATGAATGTTGTTTTTAACCCGTTTATTTTGTTCAGTGAGAAATTTAGCTTGTCGTTAGCGAGTGAACGCACTACTCGTACACATTAGCGAGATGATCTCGGGTTTGTTATAAGTAACTCCTTGACGATACTTTCGTACTCTCGGCCCTCTACCGTCCACTTGCCATACGCATATGAACTGTATTTGTTTACATGATATAAATCACAGCTCAAAAATATATTGCGGTGAGAAACTGTGACTTTTTTTTCTGCTCACAAATCTATTGTTTGATGACTACGAAGACTATCGCTGCTACAATGAATGAATAGAAGAAAATTAATCTCGAGTCGTTTTAGCATCAACTTTTTCATCAGAATTTTCGATTCATTTTTTTCGCGAAAGATATATCAGCAATGATAGTTCTCGTGAATATAAAATTTAAAATCACAATTTATAAGGACTCCAATTATTGAAGGAGTTGACAAAAAATACCATTAAATATTTATAAATTTTTAAAAATCAATTATTATCGATTTCTACCTGCTAATTATAGTATTTGTTTCAAGACGAACGTTCCATAGAAAAATATAAAGCCTACTTGAAGCATAACAAAACTAGGTAATCTTTTTAAAAAACAATCGACTAATATCGGATGAAATAAATTTACAAATTTCCATTTTTCTACATTATTATTATCTCTCTTGCAGTAGCGAGAGATAGATAATAGGCCGTGTAACGAATATTAAATCCAACCAGATCGATTATGCCCACGCTTTCAGCTCGATCTCAACAATAATGAAAAAGAGATCCAAAGTTTCGACAATGAAAAAAATAAAAGAAAGAAAAACTGGAACATCTACTTTTCACCAAAAGTATCACGGTACGCAGCACACGCACACGCACACGCACTCGCTGCTCTTTGGGAAACAACCTCGCGGCTGAATCCCAAAGAATAACCTACTGAACTTCTTCCACATATTGTTTTCTAATTTTGCGAGAGACGCGAGGGAGAGAAGATAGTTTTACAAAATTGCGCGTGCAAATATACAAACAGGAACGCATCGTTTCGTGCGTGAACATAACATATAATAATATTATACATGTATCTATATCGTGAGCCCGCAGGTGGCAATTGAATCGCTACCGCACAGTCGATCGCAGTAGGATATATATAATTCGAAATTTCGCACGGCACCGTTGCGGAGGCGCATCATCTCTCTCTCGGATTAGTTTTACCTCTATAAATTGTTGGGCAAATTGAAATTATCACTTTAGATGTAACTATATAAGTCGTATATATTTACGGCGTATTTGCAATGTGTACCAGCGCACGCACAAGATTAACGGGCTCCCGATTTCCATTAAATCCTCGGGCACTGTAGTGCGCAGTTGCATATAAATTGCAGTCGTAAAATTACGTCGCCTTTTACTTCGCTCCGTATACACACTCGTATCCATACGCAAACTTTTTTTTTCTCAATCGTATATATAATATTTTCCTCGCATCGAAAAATCTCCGCGCGCCGATAATTGACTTCGACGATCGGCTAAACCGATTTCCTTTGTAATAATAATATACATATACGCGCGCTTCCTTTTGTTCAGAAGCTCCGAAGCGAAATGAACGTAATAAACGCGTATAATATAAGAAACGGTGCGCGAGCGCCTTGATTACGTTCGATTAAGATATAAGCGAATCAAAAGTTTTCAAGATATATTTTTTTTTCTATGTACGCGCGCGGGGGAGCGTGCCAAGCGTATATAGCACGCAGGCAGGCAAAGGCGCGTGTCGGATTTTCATCCTGCGCAATGATTTTCTAGCTGCTCTATCTCGTGCTGCGGGCTCGCGATTTTATTCATTCATCCTGTCTCTCTCTCTCTCTTTCTTTCTCGACTTTTCTCGCCACTGAGCAGCAGCAGCAGTAGCACATCACACACATGCATCACTTTGCGCAGAGAGGCGCGAGCAGAAAGAAAAACGATTCACCCGAACGGGATATCCGAACCGTTAAATCGTTATTTCGTTCGCGCTTCGCTTATGCAGATGTATATGTAGGTATGAAAAATCTGCTTTTACACGTGATGCGCGCACACACACACACACCTACGTGACGATCAGAAAATACAATTGAATGTCGTTGCATCGCTCAATATATCTTTTTTATGCATTAAACTGATCTATTTCGATCGTGTGTTTACAATTTCATCGACTCTCGCCCCCTAGCGTTCGACGTTATAACACAACGATGCAGATGTGATATTAAAGCATTGTTCGCAAAAGTTTATTAAGGATTTTCATACATCCTTAACTATTTTTTAGGTACTATATTGTTTTATTAATTATCGTTTAATTTTATAAATATTTTAAAATTCACAAAAACTTTGAAATATTTAAATTAACATTAATTTAGAGAGTTCATTTTCATAAAAACGCGATTTTACACTCTCAAACTTTTAACACCAAAGCAGACTTTTTTTCATACTTTAATTATCAGTTTGATTGTTAACATTCAAGCTCACATTTTTTCATTATTACAATGAAATACTTTTCACATCCACGCCTCGAAATTCGGATCGTCTCGCCGTAGAATTCACCGCGTGCGCTCGTCTCTCGCAATATATGCAAATGTTAACGATCGCGCGCAATTTGTTATAAGCTCGTTCGTACAACAGGCTCCTCTTCCTCTACTCATCCTCTTCTTCTTTTTTTTTTCCTCTTCCGTACACCGTGCCGCCGACGAGTGAAAAGCGTAAATTAAGTTTCGCGAGAACTTTTTCGAACGCGAGCTCCTCGTTACGTGCTCGGCAAGCTGTAGGCTTCGTCGCGGGTATATAGAAGAACGATGATTCACGCATTATATACATATTTCCTTTGCCGAGCACCGCACCTCGGTTTAAAGCGTTTGTTAGCTCTAATATTTTTTTCTATTCTTGCTCTTGCAAATATAACTTTGAAGATTGTCTTGTGCTTGAAAATTAAGGATTGATCGGTAGCAGCTATTACCGATACAATTTTGAACGATGTTTGTTTTAATTCGGACGTTAATTTTTCTAATTACGGATGATTGATCGACGCGATTTTAAACGACTCATCTAATTGAAATCATATTTCTTATTTCTATTTGTTCGCGCGTAATTACGTTGTCAAACGCTTGTCATCGCCAATCAACACTTAAAAACTCCTTCAGATTTTTAAATTAACGTTTCAGCAATTTGACTGCAAAAAATTGTCGGATTTTCGGGATATAGCCTCTCACCCGTACACATCAAAACGAGATCAAAATCATCATCCTTCACTGTACGTACGTACACTCCAAACACGTACGTACACACGATGATGTTTACCGCATGGACGGCGGCACGCTGAATTATGTATGTAACAGAAAATAACGGCAAAGACACAATGGTATAAAGAAAAGTCGGATAGTTATGTGTATATGTAGTGCAGATTCGTGTATACATACACACACACACACACACTTCCATTTTGTATTTTCTCACGATTTCAAACGGCAAGTGTCGGTTCGCGCGGGCTCACGGGGGAGCTCGGTCGAAGTTTGCACACACCGTTGTCGGCGATGGTGGATAGATCGTTTTCTTTAATAGACACATCTTCGAACATTTTTTTTTGCTTCGTTTCACCCATTCGGCGACATTGAACTCGAACGAATGTCAATTAGTGACTAATTCAATTGTATGTACATTATACATAAAGAATTCATCGGTCGCTTGCTAGATCCTTACTATACTTACAACGATGTATAAAATCCTTTACGATCCGAGACACGACTTACAAGTACGACTTGTGTATTTTTTACGCGTAGGTATTTGCTACATAACATTTATATACGTACAAGATCGTGTGTCATATACACGGCGCAAAGCCGATCTCTCTAGCTCGACGCGACGCGCGACAGGAATCGGTTAATCGAAAGCCTCGGCTGCATATAAAGAAGAAGGAGAAGAAGAAGCGCCAGAAGAAGAAAGTACACGTAATGCTGGAATTGCGCGCGTATTAAATGTGTGTAAATGTGTGTGTGTGCACATACCTACACACACACGTACTCATGTAGGAAATATGAGTACGCGTGTATAGAGCCTACCGTACCTCTATATTATGTATCCGTATGCACATCAAACTGTTTCCGCCAGACTCGCGGCGGCTATCCTTACTACTACTACGTACACAGCAGGTATAGTTCGCGGCGGGCACAGTAGTAGATAGACAGTATGTAGTAGTGGTAGTAGTAGTAGCAGCGTCTAACAGTACTAACGCACTTACATACACCATCTGCTCTATATACATGCATGTATATACCCAAGTACGCGTGTGTATGTGTGCACCATAATACGACCGCAATGCAAACGGCCTCCGCGCGCATATAGTCTAGCTTCTATAGCTAGCTTCAACGTCTTCTGTGCTCACTCAGTCTTGCATTTCTTCTATCTATCTCTCTCTTACGTATGTGTGTGTGTGTGCCCTGTGGAAATCGCGCGAGGCACGACGCGTGTGTGTATTATAACGTGCGCATTCCCGTACGGGTGCAGAGGATCGCGAGGTACTGCTATACACGTATATATGTACGCGCTTTATCGCATATATATATACATTTCGAGAAAATACGCAACGCATGCGTGCCTCGCGCACACTGGATGATAATATACGGCACTTATACTTATCAAAATATGTAAGTACGCATGTGTATATATGGGCTCGCGCTCGATTGCTCAGCTCCGCGGCAGCTCCGATGTACTTATACACCCGTAAAACTCCCTTATACCTGAGAGCGAGGAGAGCTTTCGATTAACTCGTTATGTGTGCAACGGCTCGACTGGCTTTATTTATTTACTTTTTTCGTGTAATCCACTTACTGCATGTATACGTACCAGAGGAATTTCAGATTTATCGAAAAGGTGTGAAAATTTTATCTTTCGCGATCCATTTGCACAACGCTGGAGTCAGATGTAATGTCACTTTCCTCTGGCACTTTTCTTCTCATCAAAGTCGAACGAACGACGGAAGTTTTTTTTTTTTTATGATATTTTCCAGGTTATATGTTATACTTGATGATGATGATGATGCGCTGCTATCGAGTCGCAAGTTTCACTTCTATATACATATTATAAACGGGGCATGATACGAGTCATCGTAGTCGCGTGGATGATGATGATGATGCTTTTTAATACAACACGTGTACTTATTTACAAGCGAAAAAGAGAGAGACGAGAAAGAGATTTTTTATTGTTATATACATACTTTCATAAAGGAGAGAATGTGTAATAAGTAGGGCGAGTTTCATCCAGAGAGAGAGAGAGAGAGAGAGAGATGAAGGCAGCTATAAGGTAGATGAGTTGCTCGAAGCTATATCGCGCGCACAAGTGAGCGATGTAAATTTTAACACGATAAAACGTCGACTAGTAGTGCTAGTAGTTACTAGTAGTGGTAGTAGTCGGATGGGCTTGCCTAATTGCTGATAATTTGCTCGACGATAAGGTTCGCTTGCAAGTTCATTTGTCCAATCGTCCCAGCATCACCATCACCATTACCATCATCATCATCATCATCATCTTCGCGCGTTGCACAGATCCATTACACGTAATTATATATTGAATTATGGCAGGTGCAGTTTGCTTTATGGCGAAGACAGCTCGCGCCAACAATTATGACGATTTATTCATTGAAATGGGATACGACGGATTATAAGAATCAAAAGCTCGAAACGACGTATCCCAAACGTTAACAGAATCTTTTGCCACGATCGAATAGTGCCCTAAATCAAAGCGAAAAAGTTGCCAGCGACTTCTCCCCCAACGCCCAAAACGCAGGCAATATAACGTTTATAGCTTTTAATTATACAGAGGAGATTCAAAGCGACTCGAAATCCGAAACTTTCGCAGCATCTTCCCTCGTATAATATGGGGCGTCGTTCGCCCAAGCGCATAAACAAAAAAAAATATCAGCATAGACGAGCAGGATTAGGACGTCGTAGATCGTCCGCGGCACGCATTAGAATGAAACCTTAGCTAGTAGTGCATATGTAGCACCTGACCCTCGCAGAGAGAGAGATACATCGCGGCGAATAAGAGTTACATCATGCGCGCATATATATAGGCGCACACAGAAAGAGTTATACACGTATGTACGTGAGAAGCTACACTATGCGAGTCCCGCGCGCCAAGCTAGTCTCTCTCTCCTTTCTTTTGCGCTATCTCCCTTCTTCTCACTTTTCTTCTTCTTCTTCTACTTCTACTCTTCGTTCTTTTATCTTTGCTCTCTCTCTCCACCTCTTTTTCCATCTCCCCCCCGCTCCTTTTGGCGTTTCTATGTGTGTGCGCGATGATGTTGCACGCGCGCGCGGGACCGTATAAAGGACTTCTCGTACCTATATATATATGCGGTGCGGGCCGCCCCATGCTCGCTCACCGCTGCTCGTCTAAGAATATACCTGCGGAACGCCGTATCTACCAGGTATATACCTTGGAGGAGGCGCGCTGCGCGCGTTAGTTTACAAGTCGTGCTTTGGCGCCGCGCAGCACAGTTGTGTCGGCGAAAGCGCGTGTGCGAGAATACAAGAAAAGAGTCCCGCGCGCAATCTCTTAGTTTTTGTTGTGCGCGAGCTCTTATCTCTCGTTACTTTTATTATATAAAGTGCCTTTTTACTCGGTGCGACGATGATCATGGACTGACGAAAGATAAAATATAACTTCGTAGCAGTAGTTTCGTGAGATCTACCAATCATGCGTTGAATGCATACGAGATTTTTCCTAGTTCGACCGTGTGAAGTTTTAATAGAACATTAGAAAAGTAAAACCGGTACCCGGGTGAAAAAGAATTAGAAGCTGTGTGTGTGTGTGTGCCCCAACCAGGGATAGGAGAAAAAATGTCCTCGAGGGTCCAGGCTATACCGAGGCCGGTTCTTCTGCTCGTTATTCTTGTGAGTAGTACATTTCGTACAGCTTTGCTATTTGCGATCGGCAAGAAATTTGCACCGGTTACCAATTGTGTCTCTGTACTCGAGAAACAAAAAAAACATTGTTTACCCGGTTGTTTCATACGCTTACACGTATATGATCGTAGGGCACGCAGAGAAGAAAAGTCTCTCTCATGGTCACCGCGGTGCGCGATGCCGGTTCCAGAGCGACAGAGCCATAAGTTATTCCGACAGCGGCAGCGCGCGAGAGAGAAACCGAGTGATATAAATTTTCAGGTTGTTTATTAGCACTGCAGCCGCAGCAGCAGCGGCGGCAGATCGTCGCAGATCGGCTAGCCGAGAGAGACGGAAAAGGCGAACTGCATTCGCGCGACCGAGCGCAGCTGTATACCAGAGAGATTCTTTACGCCCTCGATTGACAGTCGACTCGTCGTTGTCGTTGCGCCGCAAGTGTATGTGTTGTTATACAGCGAGGAGTACGATGCGGGTCGACGATAAGGGCACATACCTAAAACAAATGTCCTTACGCGTACCGTACGTACATGCGTGTGCGTATAATAGGTAGAGAACACGTTCGCGCCTACTCGTCGTCGTGCGTTGAATTTTTCATTTGTTACGCGTAAAAAACAAAAAAAACGTGTTCAGGAATCCTCATCTCGTTATACACTCGCATTGCAGCCGCGATTAAAGATAAAGGATATATCGCGGATCCGCGACACGCAACTTCGTCGTCCAAGAGAGAGAGAGAGAGCTTAAAAATCGCTTCGTCTATTTGGAATTTTCGTATACTTTTTATAATAAACGATCGACGCGCGTATGCATGAGTCTGATATATTAAATGTACAGTTGAATTGCGTATACCGGCGCGTACATACCGAACGGGGCAAAAGTAAGTAAGAAGAAGAATGAAGAATTCGTCGGAACTTGGATTGTTTTTTTTTTTTGTACTTTAACGTGCGCTGCTGCCGCTGCGTGGGTGTGTGGGAGTAGAGAGAGAGAGAAAGAAATTAACGACCAAGACCAACGGGGGGGAAGCAGCGGTTCATACGGCTATATAATATATAATATATATTATATAATTCCTTCCTCCTTCTTATACTTGCGTTTTATTTCATTTTTCATTTTCCTTTTTTTCCCCTTTAAAAATTCCTATAATACCCGCGTACTTAAACATTACGCGTATATACTCGTTATCCTCCGCGAAAAGGCGCGCGCGAAACCGATTAAAGCCGTGGTACCTACGCACAACAATGAGAGATATATACATATGTTCGAAGGTTGTCTGTGTGTGGTTGTTGTCAGTGCGTCGCAGAAAAAAAAAAAAAAAAAAAATAAGAATCGCAGACGCGAGCTGAAAATATTTACTACTCATGCGCGGCTCGAAGAGAGGAGCACTACATTAACATTACGTGAATAGCTTACATGAAACGGTTTACACCGCGACGACGTCGGCGAGAGGCAGAGACGCGCGTGTATGTACAGTATCAGTCGGAGCTGCGTAGGTGTGAGAGCCGTGTTGTATACCCACACACATACAGAAGTAGAATAAAGAGATGTTATATATGCACGTGTATGCGTGTGTGTGTTTTATACGTATAGCGTAGTACGCATGGATGAATGTTTGTAAAGAAAACGACAAACGGTATAATTGAAATCGTGATTCCTCAGAAGCTCACCTCGGCTGAGCGAGAGAGAGAGAGGATAATTAAAGTAATTAAAGGTCGAGTCTAGCTGCTGTGCATATATATACGCTAATGTACGCGTGTTTCCATTTCCAGGGCTCAATTTTACATATATTATAATCGCGCAGAACATACACATTTCGAATTATTTCGTCCTCGTTCTTGCAATAATGATCTCGATTATTTCGAGACGTTCAAATCGTTCGTAATACATCATTTCAGTCGCCGCTATTATATACACGATGCTAATTATTAAGCTCTATAGACGTACGGAGTGTAGTACGAAAAAAAGCTCAGGCGCGTGCCCCGCGAGATATATGCGCCACGCCGTGATATAATTTATATAAATATTTCAATGAGTCGACGGGGGGGCGCACACGGTATTACGAAGAGAGAGAGCCGTAGAAGATAGCGGCAACTCCAGGGCCTTTTTCTCGCCGATATCGTAACGCGTTTATAGTCCAAGTATACAGCAGTGCGTAGCGCATAGTTTAGTCAGTACAGTGCAGCCGCATCTTCGTCGTCGTGTATTTCTGAAACTCATCCAACCGGTTTAAAAACGCATGCCGGTGTTATATAGTATGTAAATTCATATACACACATGCGCGAGTATTTTCTAGCCCTGCGTCGGTCTGTATTACGTTATGTGTGTGTGTGCGCGCATTAACGCGTATTATTTACCGAACGTCATGGATAACTCGCTAGAAAAGTAATAATCAACTTCGTCGTCGTCGTCTTAAAAAAACAAGCAAAAAAAAAAAAAGAAGCTTATCATCAAACGCACTTCCGAATTCTCATTTTGCGGATTCATCAGAAATAATAAATTGTTCGCGCGCGCGCGGACCGACTGAAGCGTATATAATATAGGCAATTTGTGACGCGTCATCCGTCCTTTTCTCTCTCTCTCTCTTCTGTCTGTCTGTCTCTCATTTTTCCTTTTTTTTGATCTATTGCCTCGTGTGCGAGCTTGGTTTGTATTCACTTTCTGTTTTTATTTTTATTTTCACTCTTTCGAGGCTCGTAGCGCCGAAAAAAACAAGAAGAAGATGAAGAAGGAACGTAATCGTTTCGAGGAAATTTGAACCCTTTCGCGAGCTTACATAGGTACCGTGTCGAATCCTCTATTCTGTTGATTTCGTCGGCGTGTTCCAAACGTAGACGTCAGATTCATAGATGGCGAACATTCAATGATAATAAATAACCGTTTTGAGATGGATAAAAAGTAGGCATTCGTGGAGGTATGCTCGAGCTAATTAATTAAGATGAAAATGCCGAGAATAGCAATTTAATTAGACAGTTGTTATTTTATTTTTCTCAACAAACGTCCGATTTGGCGTTCAACATCCACAACACGCGGATAATGTTCCATAAGTAAATAAGAAGCGCAGCTATATGAAGCAGTATAATGCCGCGCGGAATCATCGCGCATATAAGTTGCGAGTAAACGACGCGGCCGCCGCTGCAGACTTCCGCGTTTGACCGTATATATACAGTATATACAGTAGCGCACACACGATGCAAAATAATATGCACTCGGCAACGAAAACGGGAGACAATAATGCGCAGCAGCGGTAGCTGCAGTGCTCATACACCGCAGCGTAGGAGGTTTGTTGTCCCGTGTGTATATACCCTTTATATAGCCCTTGTTTACCGCGGAAAGGGGCAGCATCTTCCATACAGCTGCAGCTCAAGAGAGCCTAATTGGAATTGGGCGAAGATTCTTTTTCCATTTTCCCGTCGTGCATATGAGCACACACGTTTCCGGACCCGTGGTGCTACACCACCACCACCCCCGTACGGTGTGTCCTCGGCGGCGGCGGTAACGAAGAATGCGCACGAAAGATGTGCAGCTACACATAATGTGTGTGTGTATAACGTCGTTATAACGGGTCACTCGCCGCCGTCCAAGACTCCAAAGCGACTATCTCGGAGCCGATACGATACGTGTGTTCGGTGTCTCTATGCATACACAAAGGATACACAGCGATGCCGATTTTTCCTCGATTTTCCATCGTAGCCGCCGCTCATATATTTATTTTATAAAATACCAGTAGAGGACGGGATCACACGCTGTTGCAGGCTGCAACACACACACACACACACACACACACAATGCCGTGCACGTGCTGCCGCGCGCATTCCATTGTGCCCGCGCGACAAAATAATAATAAAAAGGTGTGTGTAATGCATTGGAGAGAAGATATTTTATAAACGCGAAAATTTTTTCGATACGAGACACCTCCGCGCGTGTACGTGTAAATTATTATCGAAAGAAAGTCTCGCGAGCGCGTGTTTGAATATCCCACGAGATTCTTACCTATTAATATCATACGCAATGCGATAATTAATAAGTGCTTTTGTCCGTATACCTCAAAAATCGTGTCGAGTTTTTGAAAGAGCGCATGTCTATTTAGCTGCTGCTGCAATGAAAGAAAAAAAGAACCTTTTTCTTATACCTTCGAGATGCGAGGTAATAACGATGGAACGAACAAAAAAATGTTTCTCTCTTATCTCTGCGAGCAAACACACCGATTCTTCTGGCAGAGTCGCGTCGCGCGCACTTTCTCATGGAAAAGAGCTCCGGAGCTGAATTGGATGTCATTTTCGTGATAACTATATAGTAATTACATTATCAATCGCGTATCTCTCGGCGCAGATAATAACCATTATATGTAAGCGACGCGCGCGCGCGAGGTGAAATGAAAACGTTTCGTAGTTTTACTGTTGTGTACGTCTCGATGTCTATATGACGATGTGTTCGAGCGAAAAAAAAAGGATAAGAGGCAACGAGAAAACAGCCGTATATATATGGGAGAATAGACAGAAAAGAGACACCGCTATATAATACGCGCGGAGAACGTAAAATGTCCCAAGTCCCTCGCCCTTTTTCTCTCTCTTTTTTTCTTTCTCTAATCGTAAATCTTGGCCTGCTGCTTATTGTTTTCTTGCGACTTTATATTCGTACGGAGTAACCGTATCCTTTCCTTTTTTTCGTCGTAGTCTGTCCTTTTTATATATATATCGAATTCGAGTCGAGTATCGATGCAGACGAATGAATAAAGAGTCAGTCTCGAACGTGCGGTCGGAGTACAACAAAAAAATGTTTCGATTCAATCGCGGAATTAAAATTATATTGATTTTAGCATTTCATTCGAGTTCGAAATCAATGAACTTATTCGAGATAGAAGAAGAAAAAAAAACAACTGGTATATAGAATTTTACCTGCGCCTCTCTTGTTGCGCTCTCGCGACAATTGACAATGCTCCCCATTCGTCAAACATGCGCATTGCGAGCATGCGTATAGTACTACTACACACCTCTGTATATGAAGACCATTCATTTTCGCGTGTAATATACCTACAGCAGCAAGTTGTAACTGTACAGAAGCGAACGTCTATATATACACACACACACACATTTATAATGTTACTCAGGCTCGATCATTTGTGCCTGCGCTTCTATATATATATCGTATTCATAACACGACATGTATATGCCTACTACACTTGCATTTCTATGCAAGAGCAGAGCAATTCACCGAGAGTGAGTCACAAGGGGAATGTTGTTTCTTTCCCCCCTTTTGCTCTCGCCGCTGTGCGCGTCTGTAAAGTGCATTCGAAATTGTACGACTCAATTAGCATTTGCTCCATGGCCTGTGTTATGTATATATACGCGTACTTACTGCTGCTCCTTTATAATATCTCTCTCTCGAGTCTCACGTGCGTTTGTACTTACGTCTGTGTGTATAGCGTTTAGCGGCACGCAATCTCGCGACCATCGCCCTGATTACGTTTTCGTTGTTTTTTTTCTTATCCGTAATTGCGCGTGCATACACTACTCGTGCGCATAAACTTGGCCTTCTTTCAATTTATATTTATATAGACGTATATATAATGTGCCCAGCCTTGCTATAGGTATCATTGTCCTGCGCTCCTAATTTGAGATCACTGTTAATTTTCTGAATAATGATTCGCATTTTATTTGCCATGTATGTGTGTGTATGGAAGCGTTCGTTGATTGAATCGAGTCCTCCTGTCCGAGCGCAATTAGTCTATCGTAAAAGACGAAATTATAGTCGAGCGGATTTTGTGCAACGAGAGACTACAGGAAAATAAGGATCTGATTGCGCATTTCTTTCTCAAACAAAAACTTGTGTTTGAGCTTACGATGTAGCTAGCTTTTCCTAAATATAGTGAAGAAAAAAGGTCTGGATTTCTAGGAAAAAATTTATGAAAATCAAATTGTAATCGAAACTAGCCTGCACCGATAGATGGCGAGTGTCTTTATCAATAAACCTGCAAGAGGCTGATTCGAAATAATTGTATAAGTTAAATCAAGAATCGAACGTATCAATGTCGTGATTTTGCTTCCTCATAGAGGAAGCTTTGTGATGGGCTCCATTTCGGCTTTTTTATAGAGTAATCGTAGGGTATATTTAATGATATTTCTATATACTAGATCGAATTTCTGACACATGTTGGTATGTATGTGTGTGTGTGTGTGCGGCTGTATGTCTGTGTAGAGTGATTCCTCGATAACGGTAGCACGTATCGTGACGGGGTTTGGCTTATTTTGTTCGTTATTATGTAAGGATGAAGCCAGAAAATTGTATTTAGCGATAAAGGAAGAAAAAAAAATTTTTTTTCGATTTTTAAAAATTTTTGGAAATTTTTTTATGTCTGTGTAGAGTGATTCCTCGATAACGGTAGCACGTATCGTGACGGGGGAGGGCTTTTTTTGTTCGTTATGATGTAAGGATGAAGCCAGAAAATTGTATTTAGCGATAAACGAAGAAAAAAAATTTTTTTTTCGATTTTTAAAAATTTTTTTTTACGGGAAAAATTTTTTTTGCGGGAAATTGTCGTTTTCTTCCTTTTGCTCCCTCATATAGGAAGTTTTGTGATGGGATACATTTAGGCTTTCGTATATAATTATCGTAGGATATATTTAATGATATTTCTATATACTAGATCGAATTTTTGACACATTTTGGAATGTATGTGGGTGTATGCGGCTGTATGGCTGTGTAGAGTGATTCCTTGATAACGGTAGCACGTATCGTGACGGGGGAGGGCTTATTTTTTTCGTTATGACATAGGGACGAAGCCAGAAAAATTCATTTATCGATAAACGTAACGTTTTTTTTTCTATTTAAGAAAAAAATTTTTTTTTTTTTGCATTGTTTGTTTGAGATACCCGATAAAGCTGAGAGGCGCTTTCGTTTCGCTTTCGTAATTAGAAAGATGATATTAATATTTTCAGATTATTTTTAAGTTAAAAAAAAAGTATGAGGAAGCTACTTGCCAATACATTGGCAGCGGTTTTATTATTTTTCCAACATTAATATGGTGATAGGTGAAACATTGAAGAGTCTACGAAAGGCTTCCTCAGAGGGATCTACAGTGGCTGCTCTGTGGGGGAGAATGGAGTAAACCACTCACGCAGAGACAGAGTAGAGCCCTTATAACAAACTATCCACGAGTTGTCACTTGCAGGTTTTTATGTAGCGATACTCGCCACCTTGCGGTGCAAGTCAGAATTAATTATAATTGACTTCCATTTAAAACTTGTAATTGGTATTGAAACTTAATATAGGATTATTAATATCGATACGAAAAAGTACTATATAATTCTATACAATTGAAATTTTTAGCGACGAAGAAAAGGAAAAATTATCAATGAAAATATAATTTTTCAAGCCTTTTCAAGCCTCGGCCACTAATAACACGTCCTCTGGGACTTTTTTTTGTTTTTCTCGGCCTATAGGGGAGTAATATATTATTTATCATTCAATCAAGTCCAAACTTGAAAAAGTGAATATGGAAAAATGTTATACCCTGGAAATGTTGAAAAAATTTTTCAGGGTTCATTTTCTCGCTAATTCAAGACTACAACTTTTAGAAAAATCATGAACGATCCCAAAATAACGCGTATACATAATTATCATCGCGTAAAAACTGCACAAAAGCTCGTTAGTAATTCAGAAGTAAGAAAAAGCCCGATACATTTGCGTGCGTGTTGCTGTCTTCTCGCTTCTTCGCAGCTTATTGCGCACTTTTAAAGTATCGTCGGATCGCTGATGTCGATAGTCAAGTGACAGGCAAGTGTTTTATTGGGACATATCTCGCTCGGACCAAAGGGAAGGCAAGAGAAAATCTCTCGTTCGCTCTCGTGCCTCGTAGTCGGGCTTTCAACCGCGATTTTTTTTTTTTTTTTTTGCTCTTCGTCCTGTCTCGACTGTCGCGGAATACGCGCGACACCACATGGGTCCACGCGACGTTAAGTAGTGGTTAACGTATAATATAGTAAGAGATTACGCGTGGTCCCTTCTGCAGCAGCATAATACACGCACACACAATAAAGGGTTTTCGCCCGCCTCGAAGCGAGTGCAAGAACTTCAATTAAAGGTAGGTATAGCAGCTCTCGCGCGCATTTATGCGTCGAGGTATATAAAAGGCACGCAACCCGTAAGAATTGCTATATACATGTGTGTGTATGCGCTAGTCTCTCCCTTGTCACTTAGCGCAGTATTATGTGTACGTGTGCATTGTATCAGATGCTCTCTCGCGCGCGCGAGCCAAGGTTGGTGGGGATCGAGAGAAAACAACATCTTTTCCGCATTCAGGCCATATCAGCGCGGCGATGGTAGTAGTAGCAGTAGCTGGTGGCGGTGGCGGCACCACTACAACAACCATAACTATACGCGCCAACGCAAAAGAGAGTTAGAATCATGGGAGCCAAAGGATAGCGCGGGATATAACGAAGCTGGAAGAACGAAGAACGAAGAAGAAGAGGAGGAAAAAAGGCAAAAGACGAGCGAGAGAGAGGAGAGAAAATGAAGCGATATATACTGCGTGCCTCGGTGCTTAAATTAACGTCGTTACGAGTAATTAAGCGTACTACTGTTGCTGCTGCTCTCTCGGCGATGTACTACCACTGCACACAGCTACTATATAGCTGCCTGCTCGTTATATACGTGCTGCTGTTGCTGCTGCTGGGTGCATATAAGACCTATCAACGCCAGCTGCAGCTTCGTTGTGTATATATACGTGAAACGTGTGTGTACAGCCTTTGGAGAATGGAGCTGCTGCGGAGGATACATAAACGACGGCTACGACTGCGGGAGAGAGAGAAAGAGAATATAAGAAAAAAAAAAGAAGAAAAAAAGTCCGGTAGGCAACTTTTTACCCCCGCGCGCGCTTAAATAGGCTCCGAGCTGCGAAATCTTATCTATTTACTTCTTACTTATGGAAGTCTGTGCAGCTACAGCAGTAGCAGTAGCTCTCGGTTCTTGCTTCGCAGAGAGAGAGAAGAATTTCCAGAGCAATATTGTAACGAGGAAGCTCGAGCGATCAGCTGCTTCATGTATCTTGGCTCGTCGAGCTTCAACGAGCTTTACACGAGATGTTTTCTCGAGCTCGATCGAAGTTCGGATCGATTGTATGGGTGGAAAGTCCTTATAGATAATGGAAGTAAATATGATTTTTAAAACAAGAAAATCTAGGCGCAAGCAAAAGTTAATTAGATTAGACCCTTCTATTACATCTCGAGGTATGCGCGTACTCGAACTGCAGCAGATAATGAAACCACATACGGGTCGCTTCGGGACATCTGTGAAGCCCGCATATCTGTATTATCATAGTCCTCTCCCTGCTGCATAGTATTATCAAAGGGATAATCAAAAGGATCGAGTAAGTAGGGACAAAGAAGAAACGAGAATATAAGCGCGATTTTTCAAAGTTTTCCTCGAGCTCGAAAAGAGCAAGAGTGCATAGTACGCGTGGGGCAACGGTTGCATTGTGTGTTGCTGCTGCTGGTGAGCGCTCATCGCGCGGGGGCGAGTATCGTGGGAAAAGTTACTGTTAAGCGATTAGTCGCTGACGTACTTTTCGCGCGTCTCTCTCCTCGCGCGCTCGCGATACATTTTTTTTTTCGGTGCGCGTGGATTTTACGTATATATATATATATTGCGCTCGTCGTTTAATTCGAGAAAGCTCCATGGCTTCTCTCGATAGAGTCGAAATACACGCGATTGGTAAATAAAATTTTCGCATACGTTCGCCGTCGTCTCACCTGAAGCGAGTGAATTTTACAGAAATGTACATAGCTGTAGCGTTGATATGAGGGTTTATCAATTGAGTCGTACGCGTAATTTTAATGACTTTATTTGTGAGGATGTATTATAGGATCGAAATCGGAGTCTTATGATATACGTTGTACATATAATATACATATTATATCTTTAACATGATTAAAGATAATTATTAATATTATAATATTAAGATAATGATACAATATATTGTAACAGTTAATATTTAAAAAATACTAATAAATACATACATCTAAATAAATACACTTATATACTAATCGCACACATTTTTGCCACTCGCGAGTTTACAATGCTCCATCTGTCGATCGGAACGAAAAGCTCGCGATCGAACGCGATACCGTCGATCACGACATCATTGCGTTACATATACAAAACAAGAATTCCGAAATGTTAATCCTTACACTCGCTATCATAAAATAAAAGAAACACCGATTTCCAAAATTAATTTCTACGCGGGCTTCGATGAGTTTATATTCTTGAAATTATCGTGTTCGCTCGTTTTTCACGGGCTAAACTAGCCCGAATTTCCATTAGAAACGTTTCACATCGAAAACAGTCCAAATTATTACAATCCGATCGATCTAGCATCGGAGGAGTCACGCATAATTGCTCGGGTGTATTTAGTTGTTTACCTTTGGCAATGATCTCAGGAGCTGGCTCGAGCTTTACGAGGTGCTAATCATTATTATATCATCGCCAGCCTGTGTGCACCTATGCAGCATTAGGAAAAGAGCATTGGACGCGCCGATTACCGTCGTTGCTTTTTGTCCATACACCTCTACGCTACACGAACACGCACAGCCGGTGCACAACGGGCGAGAGTTAACAGATGATAGCGCACCTACTTCTACATATATATAGGGCTCGACTCTCGACTCGCGAGCATCGTCATCGTAAACGAGCAGCGTGGCGCACTACTACTACTATATATACACCATACGATGATAAGTCGAGCGAGGCAAAAAATTGCCGGTTATAAAACATAACTGCGTGCCGAGAGCAGCAGCAGCAGTATATAGTCCAGGAAGTCCAAGAGCATAACTGCAGCGAGCTCTCTTATATAGCCTCTCTCTCTCTGGATGACTGCCGAGTAGAACTGCCGATCGTCGATCTCTCTCTCTGTCTATGTGTACGTGCGTGAGCAGTGATCACGGCACGCGGGTAGTAGGCCCCCGCCGCTGCACATCATGTGTGTTGTGTGTGTGTATATACTTTACTCGAAAGTGCTTATTTTTTGGCCTACTACCGCGAGCCAGAGATGATTTTATGATTTTATGTACATGTGTGTATACAGCTCTAGCTTTTACGCAGGCATGCCTACCGATCTACTCGCCTTACCGATCTAGATATTATTCCGCTACAGTTTTAATTATCGGCCGAAGCAGTAGTAAATAAGGCCGATATTATTACGATGGCTACTTTATGGCCGCTAACTGCTCGCGAGAGCTGCTGCGCTTTATACTACATTTTACTTTTTTTTCGTATACATATAGACTTAACCCCGGGATTATCGTCAATTATCGTATATGCATAATCATACGTGACCGCAGCTTGTACCGTTTTTTTAAGCTAACCGATTTTCTTCTTTGCAGTTTCTGTCGTCGTCGTCGAGCTCGGGGCAGGAGCAGCCAGATCAGCAGCAGCAGCAGCCTGCGGAAGACTACGTGGTGGCGCCTCCGGCCCTACGGATCGGTGACGAGTGCCAGCGCAATCGGGACTGCGACGCGGCGGTGCCGCGCTCGCGCTGCGAGCTCGGCTACTGCGCCTGCCAGGCCTACTTCGCGCCCTTCAACGGCACCCGATGCTTGGAGTGTGAGTATATTGCGCAATATCATTATTATCATCATTATGATTACGATGTATCGTTTACACGATCTCGATGATGACGACGACGACTCCCGCGTGAGCACGCACGTCTTACATAATTATCAAAGCGTATATGGTATAGCTGCTGAAATGCGCGGGAGAGAGAGAGAGAGAAAGAGCATCGAGAGTTCTTTGCCACCTTTATTATTCTCATCCGCGTGCAGGTTTTCCTTCCTCCGTATATACCTTCTCTCTCTCTCTTCGTAACCCTTCCTTCCTTCCTCCTATTCTTCCTTCGTTTATATATTCGTCCTTCTCGGTTCTTCTCACAACATACACACATTGCTGCACTTTCCCAGGATTTTTAATGCCGCAGCACGGAGTACTCGTTAAGCGCACGACGACGAGGACGACGATGCGCTCCATTCCTTCAAGATTTTTCCTCGCGATTAAGAGTATATAGTGTGTATAAGAGAGGCTCGCTGCTATCGTGTTAACTTTATCTCTCTTACTCTCTCTCTCTCTCTCTCTCTGGATGGATGCAGCTTATATATAGGGGGGCGATGAGACGTGAATACTTTATAATCGCAATTAAGGGCCCGGCGCAGAAGAAGAGGCGATATCCTTTTTTCTTTTTGTCAATTCGCGTCAAGACGCTAAGCTTATGCATAGAGAACTTTTATCGTTATTATATTTATTTATTTATTTGTGCATTTCTTGCAGCCAAGCTGTTGGGCAAGGACTGCCTCGTCGACGAACAGTGCACGCTGAGAGTGGGAAACAGCACCTGTCGCGAGAACGAGTGTCGCTGCCTCCATGGGTATCTAGAGTATCACGGCCACACGTGCTTGCCTCGTAAGTATATACATACGATACGAATAAAATGAATTATCGCTCGAGAAAAATTGCCGAAGTCGATCCGCGGGAAATTTGTTTTGCCCCGCGAGAGGGATCGAAAAACTGTTATGGTATTCAAAGAGCTATTAGGTGTATATTGTATGAGCTTTGAGAGCGAGCATCGACTCATGAGTCATGCCGCCCCGTCCGAACAAACGGATCATTAATGTGTATAGGGTATTATATACCCATCCTAGCTGCAATTTATGAAAACCGCAAAGGTACATTTGCGGTTTATTTACAGATACTCGCGCGTAAACAACGCCGATAATGTACGGTCTTTTGTTCGTTTCTGTTGTTTTTTTTTGTTCTTTCTTTCTTTCTCTCTTTTCTTCTTCCGAACGGATCGATCGATGATTTACTCGCGTGGTCGACGAGAAAGAGAAAAAAATGACACATAAGAATGTACGAAAAATATGTCATCTATTTGAAAAAATACGCCTTTCATCCTGCGCTTCTAATTTTAGATTTGTTAATCCCTATATAAATATTTCGCATTTTATCTGCCTTGTGTGTGTGTGTAGAAAAAATTGAGGCTGTAAAGGACGAAATTATAGTCAAGCGGATTTTGTGCAACGAGAGACTATAGGGAAATAAGGATATGATTGCGCATTTCTTTCTCAAACAAAAACTTGTGTTTGAGCTTACGATGTAGCTAGCTTTTCCTAAATATAGTGAAGAAAAATGGTCTGGATTTCTCGGAAAAAAGTTATGAAAATCAAATCGTAATCGAAACTAGCCTGCACCGATAGATGGCGAGTGTATTTATCAATAAACCTGCAAGAGTCTGATTCGAAATAATTGTATAAGTTAAATCAAGAATCGAACGTATCAATGTCGTGATTTTATTATTTTTCCAACATTAATATGGTGACTTACAAAAATTGAAGAGTTTACGGAAGGCTTCCTCAGACATTAATATGGTGATGTCAACTTTTGAAGAGTTTACGAAAGGCTTCTTCAGAGGGATCTACAGTGGCTGCTATGTGGGGGAGAATGGAGTAAACCACACACGTAGAGACAGAGTAGAGCCCTTATAACAAACTATCCACGAGTTGTCACTTGCAGATTTTCATGTAGCGATACTCGTCACCTTGCGGTACAAGTCAGAATTAATTATAATTGACTTCCGTTTTAAAAGTTATAATTGGTATTTCAAGTTATAATTGGTATTGAAATTTTATAAAATTAATATCGGATTAATAAATATCAATTAATAACTCACACTTGCATTAATAGCTCGCTTTTCCTAAACACAGCGAAAAAAAAAATAAAGCAAAATGCTTAAAATTAATAATGATCTAATAACAAAAAAATTATCATATTACATAATTAATACTGATTATGAGTCTGAATATCTCAGAAAAAGTTATGACAATTCAATCGTAATTGAAACTAGCCGTTATCGCTAGATGGCGAGTGTCTTTATCAATAAACCTGCAAGTGGCTGATTCGAAATAATTGTATAAGTTAAAACAAGAATCGAACGTATCAATGTCGTGATTTTATTATTTATAAAACATTAATATGGACATGTTTGAACAATTTGAAGGGCTTACGGAAGGCTTCCTCAGATGGGTTTAAAGTGGCTACTATTGCGGGTAGTCAGTTGAATGTAACATCTGACAGTTCAGGCAACACCCATTCAACTGACTGCCCAAAAAGGATCTTCGTTATTTTGATATAAACGAGGCTTTGTATGTGGGGGAGAAACAGAAGAATAGTGACCATTTACGTAGAAACAAAATATAGTCCTTATAACGAACCATCCACGAGTTGCCACTTGCAGGTTTTCATATAGCGATACTCGCCACCTTGCGGTAGAAGTCAGCATTAATTATAATTGACTTCTGTTTTAAAAGTTAAAATTGGAACCTCCTTGCGAGATACGGTAAGGCCGGGCGGGTCCCGGAATGAAAGTATTTCGACGGCAACGCGCTGCAGGGCGAACTAGAAGGCACGGATACAAACCTAGTTCAACGCAATTATTTATCAACTTCGATCTTGAATATATAAAGTCTTTGAAACATTTTTTGCCACTTGCGAATTTCCAATACTCTATCTGTTGGCGTAATTATAAAGCTCATAATTAAACATGGCACTATCGATAAAACTTGTCACGAGAAATGTTTATATTGCAAAGATCTTGCAGAAAAAAAATACAATGTTAGACAAATAAATAAATAGTAATAAATAACTACTGCATGTATCATTACCGATCTAGATTTTATTCTACGAACGGTAATTCAACTCGGAACAATTTTTCGATCGACTCGACAATAACCAAAACTTTTTCCCCGCCAGCGGCCAAACTGGGCCAGATCTGCTACAGCAACAAGCACTGCCAGCTCTGGGACAGCGACACGCACTGCGACTTTCTGCTGCCCGATCTGTTCGGCCGGTGCCAGTGCACGGCGCCGATGCGCCAGGACGGCGACGTCTGCCGGCCCGACGAGCTGGTGAGGCCCGCGGCACCCATGACCTCGCAACCGGCCCGCAACGCCAACGACAACGAGGTCGACTTCGACGACAAGCGCAGCTACAATCTCACGCCCCAGTCGGACGACGACGATGCCGGTATATATATGATATTTACGTAATTTAGCGTAGAAAAAAAATATTTATTATATCATTTTTCGTATTCGCGCAGGTGCTCAGTTGTCTTGGTTGAGAAACGCGACGATGCTGCTGTCGACGGTGGCACCCACTCAGCTGATGCCGATGAACCTCGTGACCAGGCCCTCGGTGCGGGCTGAGCTTCAGCCGAACGAGCTGCCCGTGGACGACTCGATCGTCGTCGAGGCGGAGAACACGGAGCTCGCTCAGTCGATGCCGACTTCAAGTGAGACACATCATTATTACCCATTAAAATTTTTTTTTTCTAAAACAATTACATGTACCGTAACACACCGCACGCGAACTGCGTTACAGTAGCAGTCGGACCCCAGCAATCGGCCATCAAGACCGACCGCCACGACGAGGCGGGCGCCCTCAATCTGTCGCCCGTGTCTCTCGGCCAGGCCTGCTTCCTCGATCTCGAGTGCAAGCTCGCCGACCCGAACTCGCGCTGCCACGACGGCGCGTGCGACTGCGCGCTGCGCGCCAGCAACGGCACCTGGTGCAGCGCCAGGCGCACCGGCTGCGCCCCGGGCACGTTCCAGTGTCGCGCCACCGGCCAGTGCATCAGCTGGTACTTCGTCTGCGACGGCAAGCAGCACTGCCCCGACGGCAGCGACGAGGAGTGCCAGCTGGGCCGGGGCCGCTCCAAGTGTCCCGAGCAGGCCTTCAAGTGTCACTCGAGCGGTAGGTGCGTCTCGAGGGCGGCCCTCTGCGACGGCGTCAAGGACTGCCCCAACAACGAGGACGAGCAGGCTTGCGGCGATCGAAGACGTACGTATATATGATAGTTGTTGCTTATTGAGCTTTTGAGTCAGAATTAAGTATCGTGCGATTCACGATTAAAAGATGACGAATTATACTGTCAAAATTTGAGCGCGTATGATTTTATGTACAGTTATACAAAAAATTATGTACTACATTGTTAAGAATATGCACATGAACATGAATGTAGTATAGTGGAGAGATTTTTTTGCATCTATCCAGATGAGTTCAATTTCATACTGAGCCATTAAAATTAATGTAACGTTATTTACATTAACATTTTTAATTTGACGATTTAATTTCTAGAGCAATTAAAACCATTCTATACAAGCGCTTTGACTTATACAATTATTTTCACTTTGCCACTTGCAGAATCACAGATAAATATATACGCCATCTAGTGGTCGAGCCTGACTTTAACTATGATTGAATTTTTCAAGCCAAAACATCAATCAGTATTTAAATTTAAGTACAGAATTAAATCTCTTTTTTTCGTTTGTGCATTATAATTAAAGTATTTGATTGCTGTCTCGTATATTTTTTATAGTTAATGGGAAAAAATAAATCGCTACTTATACTTACATTTTCAACATAGATTTCATACGAAAGTACTTTGAATAGAGTTCAATATAAATAACATTAATATAAAAGTCTGGGCTTACATAAAATTGGCACTAAATTCAAGTTCTTTTTTCGCAGAAGCTGTATTGGTACTTTTACAGTTTTATAAAAGTACAATATTTTCGGCTCATGCTTTTTAAGGAGATCCGTACCTCGGCTAAAAATTAAAATTTTCAAACGTGTTTTCTGAAACTGCACTAACAAGGAGACCACATGAGATGCGGGTCACCAAATGGGCCTGAGGGCCCATTGGATCAAACTAAGCATAGGGGGCTTCATTATTAGGTACCAGCAGACCAGAAAAAAAATTTCAGGACATTTGGTGACCCGCATCTCATGTGGTCTCCTTGTAAGTGCTAAAATGCTCTATAGGAACCTTAAGAACATTGAAATTAAGATTGCCACAAAGCCTTTTAAAGAAATATTAAGCAAAAAATTGAAAAGCTCGTTAAAAATCTCAAAGTGTCATTTTTCAAATTTTCACTTTCAAAAAAAATGTCAAGTCCTCGATTTTGATTATATCTATCCAATTTCACAGGATGCCCGGAGGGCGCGTTCCGCTGCAACAACGGCCAGTGCCTGCCGGCCTACGAGTTCTGCAACGCGGTGGTCTCCTGCCGGGACGGGAGCGACGAGCCGCGCGCCGCCTGCCGCACGCGCAACCGTAGCCGCCTGTCGGCCAACCGATTCTGCCCGTTCCGATGCGCCAACGGGCGCTGCCGCTCCGACGCCATCACCTGCAGCGGCAAGGACGGCTGCGGCGACAACTCCGACGAGATACATTGCAACGTTTGCAGTGAGTATATATATATTAGTCGACGACAAATGAAGTAATTATAATTCTCATTATTTTTTTTTTCTTTCCCAGAATGCCCTCCTTTACTGCACGATTTGGAGTTTAGACGAGCCGCTGCGGCGTAATTAGAACATCGATTGCGCTTCGAACGATCATCACCATGCTCTTCCGCTATTTAGTAATCGCGCGGTGCNACGTATTCGATACCAATTATAAAGAAATTTGCCGATTTAAGAATGAACGATCTTCAATCGTTTCCAACAGCCAACTGAGACGATGGTATGAACGTTGGCTTATACCATATTAGTGTGAATACTCGAGCGCTTGGGTGCAGCGCAGGGATTCCCTCAGCAGCGGTACTAAAACTGACTCACATAAAAGTGCGGTTAAAAACTGCGGGTTTGATATACAGGGTGCGGCAAAGTATGGAGACACCTGAAAATTTCGCATAATAAGCGTAGAAAAAAATCAAAAACCTCATAACCGACGTATTTTTCGATGAGGAATCCAATGGTGACCTTGAATTTGATCTTGAACATAACCTTTAAGCTCCAGCGACCCAAAAATCGATTTTTCAAATGGAACCCCCACTTTTTTATTGCAGATTTGAAAAGAGCACAAAAATTTTCGTTGAAACATGTATTTTGTTTTTTTTTCAAGGTCATTTTAAGGGCGTTATAGACGCAAATAAAACCCCAATTTAACCTAAAATTAAGTTCTTAAATTTTCAGGTGTCTCCATATTTTTGTCGCACCCTGTATATATCCTAATTGTAATAGAAAAATCGCCAAATTGAAAAGTTTTTATGAGCTTTATCACACAAGCAGAAAAAATTTTCTCAATGTGTATACTTATTTTAAATATTAATACTTCAATCATTCTAAATTGAGGTTCATTGAATTTTCGAAATATCTGCAGTTTGATTTTTCATCTAATTATTAAAAAGCATTTGGATCAGCGGTTGTCAATCTTGTTATCGTGTCAATTTAACCCTTGCTACGGTCTGGCAGTAATATTGACGCTCGTAGAATAACCATTACATCCAATATAAACTTATAAATTGATTGATTATGTCTTCAAAAACTGTTAAATAGCTGATGCCTAGCGTCTTGAACATTGGCATGATAATACTGACTAAATTCAAGTCGTAGCAGAATCAATAAATTCTTTTTTCATCGACTAAAGTAACCGATCAAAAATTGATCTTGTTTATTAATTATAAATCTTTATATTTCATTGAGCAGTAACATCGAGGATCGACAACTACGGCGGCAACATAGGAGATAAAAAAAGCTGGTCCTATTCGTACAGTGCGGATTGGCATCGTACATCGGTGTTCGTCGGCATCGGCAACTTGTGGCATCGCATCATTTGGAATTCGGCATCCGCCACCGTTGATCATTGTCAGTTAACCGAGCATCGTAGTATGGCAGATCGACATAAGTAATCGACGGGCATCGCGGCAATGCAAGAAAAATAAAACTAAGTATTTCACTCGGAAATCAATAAAAATTAGTGCGTTATCAAATATTTTCGGTAAATGTAACATCGGATCATCCGCTTAGTTCCCCGAGCAAACCGTTTTTTAAACTTTCCTACCACGTTGTGCACATTCAGAAACGAAATTCAGAGGCGGATATTTAAACGTTTCTGGAGGGTTCTACAAAAGTTTTTTACACTTTTATTCTGAAAAGTTCCAAGGTCTCATATTAAACGTTTCAGTAACGTTATAAAAACGTATACGTACTCGTAAAGAGTAAAATACACAATACTGAAACTTAACTAACTTATACAATGATTTTTACTTTGCCATTTGCAGATTTACAGATAAAGGTACTCGCCATCTAGCGGTGGAGACTCAAAGTGGAATTATCGCATTCAAAGTAGTTGAAAATTGTTCAATATCTTATTTTGAATCATAGATTGATAATAATCGATTACTTGAAATATCTTGTTTTCGCTACGGATTTATTTCATGAGCATTTATTTATTTCACCATGCCTAGCATTTTTTCCACGTAAATTTCGCGTTGATACCTTTGTCAATGAATACAATTCAAACTTTGAAAACAACTTTATCACAATTAATTTATGATTATGAATATTTCAGATGTTTGTTTACAATAGGTTGATGTTCAGTTCATGTATTGTTTTTTAAAAGTCACTTATGCACTTATGTCACTTATGTGATTGCACACGCGCACGTTAAAACTCAGTGACAGTGACACGAAAATCGATCGCGAACTGCGACTTCAAAATAAAATAAAACAAAGGAACATTAATAAGTGATTTATAACCATTACATCCTGCGTAGACTTTTAAGTTGGTAGTCTTTTACAGATTGATCTTATGCCTTCAAAAATTTCACTGAAGCTATCGGTACCAGCTCAACTATTTTTGTACAGTTAGCTATTAAAAGCTTTTCAGTATTTCATATGGTTGATATTTAATGGTTGCATCTTGTTTTTTTGTAGTAAATTCATGAACTGTTGTATTTTTTGTTCACGATTTCAATTGTACGATAGTTATTAAAGCCGTAATGTAGGATAAAGATAATCTAATAATCTAAAATAAGGGAAATAAATATGTAATTTTTTGATACTTGACTGCAATTTTCATAGTTACATTTCCACTCGTCTCAAAATGGAAAACTACGTTGGGGCCAATTGTCATACAAGAAGGCCGACTGGCTCTCAGCATCATTATTTGTATCATCCTTCTGATTTTTGGTGAAAATTTATACCATTCAGTACGGTAACTGTTGTTAAATAATACATTTTATTATTTTCGTACTCAGAACAAAATGTTTTTTTAAGCTCAAACAATATGTATCAAACCAATCGTAGTATATTTCTCCGCTACTATCGTAAACTTGCTGTGTAATATAACCGCATGAGATCAAAAATTCTGCATGCAATACGAAAGCAAAGACCATTTTCATTGCGATGTGTGTATTTTTTTGAAAATTAATTGCTATCTACAATACAAGAATAGATATTAAAAAAAAATTTTTTCCAATTTAAACTGTAATTTATGCATTTTTACCAAAGTTACCAGCAACGCTGCTGGAGAAGATTACGCACATTACAAAAACCAAAAATAAATTACTGGCCAAATTATTGATTATATTAGCAAAACTGAAAGTAAAAAAAAATGATTGTCAGACATTCTTTCTTCAACAGCAATTTATAATAAGGTACATGATGGGTTTTAAAATTTTATTTGTAAGAAAAATGTGTATGATAATTAAACACAAATAATAAGTTGCACACTCAACTGTAGATTATATTGATGTAATTTAATTAGCTGATGCATACGATTGTGACTCACTTCATGATCTTCTTTACTGAGTGTTACTTTGGTTTGAGAAAAATCTGACATTTTGTGTAGCTTAAAACTATGTGAAATCAAAAAACGTAATTATTAACTGTAATCAACTTAAAATTAAAATGATTAAGTTGAGCGATATATGTTTAAAATACCTAACGTATTTGAATCTGCCAATAACAAAGTAAGTTGAAGTCAAATATAAAGTTCCCAAACCAAAAATAGAAATTTGCAGAGAAAAACACAAAAGCAACGTTACGAAAAAAATGTAGTAAAAATGTTGGTCTTCATTAATGAATAATTCAAGGTGAACGGACAACATTTTTTCAAATGTGCGATTTCCCGGTAAAATCAAATTAGCTGCCAGCGGCCAAACCACTGGTAGCACAATGTATGAATTATAAAATCCACACATAAGAGCTAATAAATAATAGGCATTATTCTTATAGGTGTATATATAATATAAATTATTTGAAAATGTACCTCCCAAAACGAGAGTAAAGAAACGGGAATCATTAATATATTTCTGTAAAAATGTCAACTCTTCAGAACTACTTTGACTCCAATTAGTCATCATCGATTCTAAAATTTGTTTTACCTATGCAAACAAAACTTTTAAAAATATGAGATTATTTTAACCTTGCGTTTATTTTCATTAAAATCATAGAAAATATTCTGGTTTTTTTAGATTCACCATGGAAGACCCTTGCATTGTAAAAGTCAAAAAATATGTAGCAGATGCACGCAAAAAAGTGCCATAAAATGATAGACTATATCCACGACTGTAACATCATCTAATTCATGTATGTTTTTTTTCTCTACTGCATAAATTATCTGTAAATTGCATATATTATCGATAAACATGTAGGTTGAATTAAAATAATTTATATTACCATAGATGCACAGAATGCAGTATCCATAAAAATTACAAATCATTCTATCCCATACTTTATCTTACCAGTCAAATAGGGCCATAAGATCGAAGCTTTCATCAACATAACTAGTACAGGACACATTTTCACTGCTAATTTTTCGATACTTAACTCATTCATAAATGATGATTGTTTCAGGTCTTTATTATATTATTTATTCCAGCAAACGAACATCTTGATATCATATTTATGTAGTAATTCTACGCTCACATGTGTATAATAAACAACTGGTGCATAATATTTTTTTCTTCAACAGTTAGGTTTTAAAACTATTGAACATAATGTTTTTTTTACCTGTCGCATGTGCATTGATTTTCATTAACATTTTAAATGGTATACTTTAATGTTTTTATAAAAAAGCCTTTTGTTGTTTTATTTTGCTTTCTGTATCAACATTACTTAGTTACTTAAAATTATTATTTCCATCATAAATTTTTAAGTTATCATAGACTTTTAAATACCAAAAATTTGTTCAACTCTAAATTATTATTTCGGTACAAAATCGTTGTCTATTATGAATTTAATAATTTATGTTCATTCATATAATTATGAATAATTCAGAAATTTACTTATGGACGGTTAATGTCAGCAGTTCGTTTATTGTACATGGTTTGTCGTGTGATTGATTTACGCTAATGCAGAATTGCTGAGCAGGCTCGACTGAGGAAAAAGAAAGGCGCCTCGTGAAGAGGTACGCGAAGAGCGCTGATCAAGGCTAAAATGAGAATTCACAATTACGACTTTTCTTTTTTTGTCGATGAGTTGTAAATAAATTTAAACTTTAACTATATATTTGGGAAAATAATAAATCTGTTAAATTTTTGAAGAATATATTTTATGACATCGTATGTACACGAGTTTATTACATACTCGATAACTCATCACTCTGTACTGACAGCATCATATAACGCTGATGCCGTAGCTTAGAGTCTCATGGGAAAATTTTTGCTTACAAATTTGCTCGTTTTTAAAAGTTAAGAATTTGTTTTTGGAATGAAATTATGTTTGTTAAAACTGTTGCGAATATTTACATTAGGAATAATGTAAAAGTAGAGAAAGTTTTTTCATTCACTTAGACGAATCAATTTTCAGCTAAAATTATTCAAATTAATGTAATTTGAATTAAATTTTATTTTTTTCTTATGAGACATTAAACATGAATATTTAAAGTAAAATTCGTTAAACAATCTTTAAGACCGAAGAACACTGTTATTGCTTTGGTTTATTATACAATTACTTTGACTTTGCCACTTGCAGATTGATAGATTAAGATACCTGCCATCTAGCGGTGTTTGGCTTCAATTTTGATTCAATTTTCATGAACTTTTTTTAGCAATCAACGCAGCAAATAAACCCCTAATTTTCTGAGCAGTTTGTGTAAAAAATCAGTACAGATTTGCTATAAATATAAGATTTTTCCAACAGTTTATGACATAAATATCATATAATCTTTATTCATACTCATCCAACTTTTAGTAGAAATTTTGTAAATTTCTCAATGAATTTTTCACATTTCACATAAACATACCAATCGATCAGTATCAGTAATTTTAATTATTTTGAAAAAGGAATCGTCGATAGTGTCACTTTGAATATTTACTCGCGAATAAACAAGTATTCTCGCGTGCGCATAAAGTAGCTTGCGCAATTCTTCAAAGGACGGAGAGCGAGTTCTTAGTGTACGCGACGAATGATATTGTCGTGACTGATGCGTTCAATGCGCATACAAATTATTTCCGGACCAGACCGTGTGTACACTATCTGCGTGACTGCGTGTCGACGAGCCTCGTGTGCACTTCGCACAATTGAATACTCGCACGATAAGCTTGGAAGTCGAACTTTTGTACGATGGACAAGACGTAAAAAAATGTTGTTGGTTTTCAGGTTTTCTAAACTTTGAAGCAACTTAAGTTTGGTGCAAGTTTTCTTAAGTTTTTCATTCAAAAATTTACTTTTCGAACTCTCGCCAACACTAATTCAAAACCAATCCGCGCACACATTTTTTCATCGATTATAAGCCCGATTTCTTCTATTAAAGTGCGCAAACTTACATCGCTTACATCCACACATACATGAATCCGTTTGCACATAAACTTATCCCCGAACAGTCACACGCTACACGATTTTCTACGCCTTGTCGCAAACACCCTACTGAACACGATAAAAAAAAATTTAATCACTCCCATAAGAAATGATTTATCAGCGTATGACAGCATCTCTGACAAATTTGTGTTTATTGCCTATTTTAAGCGAGATTAGTTAGTGCATACGAATATCAACAAAACAATGCATGTACATGAAAAAAAAAACAAAGTTAACTAACTAACCTCGCTTAAAATATATAAACACAAATATTTCACAGATGCTATTATACGCGGATAGATCATTCCTCATTAAAGTGACTTAATTTTTTTTTTGTCTTCAGAAGGGTGTGTGAGTTTCGGTGTTCGTGACAAGGCTTAGAAAATCGTGGGTGACTGGGTGATAAGTTCATGTGCAAACGGATTTGTGTATGTGTCGATGTAAGCGTAGAAAAAGGGCTTGTAATCGATGAAAAAATATGTGTGTGGATTTGTTTTTGAATTAGTGTTTGCGCGAGTCCGGAGTGTAATTTTTTTTCGAATTTTACAAAAATTTAAAAAAATGGAGAAAATGTAGTCGATGTTTTGCAAAGTTATTTTTCGCAAGTTTTTTCAAAAACATTTTTCTCCAACGTTTCACTGAGTCTCAATGACAAACTTATAAAAACTTGCATCGAGTATAAGTTGCGTCAAAGTTTAGAAAACCTGAAAACTGACTAAAAAATTTTTACGCGGGTAGGTTTGAAAATTCATTTCAAAATTTTACATTGACTTCAAAAATTTAATCAACGTTCGAGAAACTTCATTTTTGTAAATCAATCTTTTTGCCGAGCAAGAAGTTTCCATTATCCTCTACTCAGCGAGTTGTTTCCCATAAAGCTGAGCTTGCATTTTTCGCGCATAGGTATGTTTCGCGCAACAGAGGGGTACCGCGACGACGACGATATGATACGCTCCGCGCGAGGAGAAGGTAAAATGGAAGGGATGAAGTGCAGAGAGCGGTATTAGTCTTGCGCATTCGGCGCGTCGTGTGTTGCTGCTGCTGCTGCTGCCGCTGGCTATAGTATCACGAGAACTCTGGTCTAGCTTCCGAGTGCAGCTGCTACTGCAGAGCAAGTGTGTGTTCGCGCACAGAGCTCGGAAAACATATTATTTTTTTTTTAATTTTGCACGACCTCTCGCTGTTACAACGACAGCAACGACGACGAAATTCTATAAAAAGTGGGCGTGAAATCAAAGTCCGATCATATTCGCGCGTGAATTCAGCCGTGTGTGCGTGCATTCGACGTGATATGCGATGACTGCGGAGCTTTTGACCCCACGCGAGCTTGTCAGGTTAGTAAGTAAGTAGAGCTTATTGAGAGCTTGCGCTGCTGCTGATAGGGTATAGCATGTCTCAATTGTAAACGAACACGTGAATACGAGAAATTGATTCGGAAGTCAACATCCTCGAATCGGCTTTTCAGAAGTGCTTTGCTTATGCACTTTGGTGTGCACTTTCTCGTGACACAGATCCGTAAAATTTTATCGCGCGGACATAAAAATAGCTTTTATTGCTCTATATGCGGCGTTTATGTATGTCTTGATTTTATTTTCGGTAAGGATTTCGTTGAATCAAAAATATTATTGAACTTGTTTCAAACCCGACGTTGACAGTCATGTTTGTCGCGACGTTATTTTAAACTCTCGTATCTTATATCTATGTTTCTACTCGATATTATGGATTTTACTTTACAACCACTTCGCGAAAAATTGACCTTCGTGTGGACTTACAGTACGCGTATGAAAATTAGCGGCTATTATTTTTTTACGTTGTGCGACAGATTTGTTTTCTATTGATTCGAAAATTGATGATATATTAATGTTGAATTGCTGTGTTCCGCTTTAATTTTTAATTCAGAAAGTTTGAGCTCAATGTAAAATTTAAATACTGGAATAGATTTTATAATTAGATAAACAAAATCATTTATGATGATAATTTTAATACTAATTCTTTGATTCAAACTTTCATTGCATTCGACATAGAAAATTTTCCGAGCACAGAACGTATTTCCTTTGATAATTTATCGCCGCATGATTAGAATGGTACATATAACACTATCGATTATGAAAATTCAAAGTCGTGAAAGCGTCATACGCATTATCTTTATGGAAGTGTAAAATATTAATCTTCCAGATCTATTGAAGTGAGTAATTTTCTATTGAAATTTGCGACATCGGTGATGCTATAATTCGAAGAGCAATTATGAAGTACATTCTCCATTGTTGCGAAATGACTTATTAAAGATAGGAAAATTATGAATTGAAGCTTCGTCTTCGGTAATAAATCGATACTTAATTCATAGAAAATATGCCAACAATTAAACTACACTATTAATTTTATAATTATGCAAGCAACGAATAAAATGTGGCAAACGTTATCTCTTTAAAGCGAATCACAGAAGTCGCGGTGCCAGAGGAAGAGGAAAACGATAAAAGATACTTGCATCGGTCGGAGTTGATGATAATGATGACAGGGGACAAAGGATAACTTCAAAGAATGTGGAAACCTAAATGTCCGAAAATAAGTGACATCTTTGGTCGACCCCAAAGCTTCGTATTGATACTTCTGCCTTTCATTTTGATCTTAACCCTGTATTGGATTACCGATAACGAGCCGAATTATGAAAAAATACAGTATCTGTCTCTGCACGCACAAAATGTGTCAAGCGATGGTGAGTAAAACAAAAATAACGTCGCAGTTGTTGACGCCTTTGTATACAATTATAAAAATTAGTGTGAAATTACATATCTATATGAATGAGGTTACACGAGTAGATTGTTTCAATGACTCTCATTTAATTTCCACTGCTTTTGTTCCCTTAGTTGAATAATTTACCTTTGTGTTTTAATACTCTTACATTTTTTTAATTTCATAATTTAAATGTGTCATATTATTTATAATTTTAAGTTAAACGAGAAATTTTCAACATTTTTTTAAAATTACTTGGTAAATACATTTTTTTTCAAAAATTTTGATAATTAATGTTTTAATTTAAATTAGAATAAAAATCTTGAATTCTCAAAAAATAAGAAAAATAGAAATGATAACACCAATGCATCAATGCATATTAATTATGAATTTCGTATTATTAGAAATAGTCGAAGGATATCTTGTTTGGAATCCAAAATGCCACATCGCTTCGAAAAAACCACTGGATCCATCGATTATAAAATTTGTAAAAAGAGAAAAGTTTGTGAAATGTTCAACGACACCTGCGTTGACAAGCGTCAAACGAAGTTCAAATGGAAGTGTCTTCTTAGTTATTGATCCAAAAGTGGCGAAAAATCATAAAAATCTATCGTGCTGTTGGGCTCCCATCATTCGACCGTGCGATACCTACAAGTATGCCTTCGATAAGGACTGCGATTCAAAATTCAGGTTAGTTCTGATATAATATTTAATTTACCTTGCGTTTATTTTTCTTCGCGATCAATCATAATCTTGGTATAAATGCTCAACATTTTATGGATAATTGTTGGCTAACGAAAAAATTTATTGAAAAAGGATCGTTAACACAATATGCTCGCATGTTAACATTTTTTAAAACATTTATTTGACTTATACGTTATTTTCACTTTGCCACTTGCTGATTTACAAATAAAAATACTCGCCATCTAGTGGTAGAGGGTTTAAGTAGTATACTATACTAAGTAATGAAAAACTGATTTGAATTTTTTTTGAACAGTAATATTGTCATCTTCAGTTTTTTAAAATTACGTTTAATATTTATAATATAATTAGGACGAAAAATTCGCCAAAAACAAGCAAGTTAATGACAATGTTGAAATATTTAAAAAATGTTGAACGGAAAGGTTTTTGGTTATTACATCATTATTAGTTTTGAGCATTTTTGCCAGAGAATGGAGATCTTTATTAATTTACTATAACGAGCATTGTGTTCATTTCAAGTCACTTTTGACAAATAATCACTGCGACTTGTTAATTATCAGAAGGTTTTGTACAATAATGTAATTGTTTTACGAACACGTTTTACACTGTAACGAATACAACCTTGACATCATTGTTAATAAATATAAATAGCGAGCGTATGATGTATATGAAATCAATGTAGCGTATATATTTATTAAAATTGATATCGATTTATCAGCACTTAAGATGAAAACCTTAATTAAATACTCGGTTATCGATAAAAATAAACTATGCTAAAGAGTACATTTTACGATCGACAATTTTTCATCACAACATTGAAAAATGTTCACTATCAGCAAGATCGATATTCTTTTCTGTAAATAATTTTTTGTTTCATCATGCCAGACACGTGCGCGCATGGTTATTAGGAAGTATCGGATACAACGAAGCAATTTAACCGCTGCTACACAGTCGCGTTAGGTTGAATTTGACGCATTGCCGCAGTAGTACTGCAGACGCGAAACGGCGGCACCAATTTTAAAACTTTGCAGTATAGTGCGCATTCGACGTTTTTATAGAAAGTAAACGAGAGAATGAAGATTGACTCGTTGTAATTCTATCCTAGAGCTCGGTCGTGACTGCGGATCTTTAAATATCCGTTCGTTGATTGCTATAGAAGTTATAAAAGTATCATTGATTAATTGTTCATGCATTTCTTCGCAGTCTCGGCGCCTGCGAGGATTTCACGGACACGCTCGTCGTTCCCGGCTACGTCGACAGTCTCAGCGTGACCTGTCGAAATGCGAAGCTCAAAAAGTCCCCGGAAGTCAAAGTCAAGGGAAAAGTCAAAGTGCCTAAACGCTCGAACAACGGCGTCGTCTACGAGAACGTCCACGCCGTGCTGAGTCTGGATCGCGTCCAGGATCGCCTGAACGAAACGCATCATCGGTATCCTCGTCTAGGCTTCAACGATGGCTTGACAACGACGACGAACAACAACAACAACAACAAGCGTCCGCTTAGCGTACTCATGCTCGGAATAGACAGCGTCTCACGGCTAAATTTCCATCGCACGATGCTGCTTACGAAGGAGTTCTTCGACGAGCGGGGTTGGCTGGAATTGCGAGGCTACAACAAGATGGGTGACAACACCTTTCCCAATTTGATGGCTTTTCTCACGGGACAGAATCAGACGACGGCGTACGCCCGATGCAAGCCCAAGACCTCGTTCGGTCTGGACAATTGCTCGATGATATGGTACAATTTTCGGGATGCTGGATATGTCACGGCTTACGGAGAGGATCACGCCTCCATCAGTACTTTCAACTATCTCAAGGTAGGAAAATTATTATTATTATTTTTTTTACTAAGCCTATTATAATCTATTTATAAATATTTTACAGCTGGGATTCGTCCAACCTCCGACGGACTATTACATGCGACCCTACATCCTGGCATCCGAAAAACGCCTGAAAACTGTCAATCGTTTCAACAGCCGATACTGCTCGGGTCCCGAGCTCGCCGTCGATCGTATCTTCGACTTCGGCGTCGAGTTCGCCAAAACGTTCTCCTCGACCTCGCCCACCACTCCCTACTTCGGCTTCTTCTGGACCAACAGCATCAGCCACGAGTACATGAACGGGCCGTCGGCCTACGACGCCCACTTCCTCGACAAGCTCCTGGACATGGAGTCGGCGGGAGTGATGAACGACACGATGATCGTCGCGCTGAGCGATCACGGCATGCGATTCGGCGACATCCGAGGCACGTTCGTCGGCTGGTACGAGGAGAGGCTGCCGTTCATCTACCTGTGGCTGCCCGAGTGGTTCAGGCTCGGCAACCCCGAGGAGTACGCGGCATTGAGGCAGAATCAGAATCGACTGACGTCGCCCTACGATCTGTACGAGACGTTTCGGGATATCTTGGGGCGTGCCGGAGGACAGGCCGGGCCGAGCAGCGGCTGTCCCAAGTGCACGACGCTGTTCAGGCCGGTGCCGCACGTGAGAAGCTGCGCCGACGCCGGTATAGCGCCGCACTGGTGCACCTGCACGAGTTTCAAACCCGCGGACCCGAAGGACAAGGTTGTGATCGAGGGAGCGCATCAGTTCGTCGAGCACATAGATGACCTCGTGAAGAAATACAAGACGAAGAAGGGCAAGAGGAAGTGCGCCAAGATGAGGCTGAAGCGAATAATCCGAGTGAGCGAGATCGTGGACTTGGAGCGCGACGAGAGCGACAAGGACTATCTGAAGCTGTTTTACCTGCTGGAGGTGATGCCGGGCGGTGGCCAGTTCGAGACCACCATCAAGTATTACGAGCCCGGCAACTGGACGATTCTGGACGAGCAAGTGAGCCGCATCAATCTGTACGGGCACAGCGCGAGATGCCTGGACGAGGGATACAAGCAGTATTGCCATTGCATATGAGCGAAAATCAGGGGCTCTACTTGAAAGTGATAAAATAAAAATAATGATAAAGCACGAAAACGAACGCTTAGGCTAATTAGGCTGAACTTTAAACTATATAGTTGTAATAACGAGAGCTGTTGAATTTATTTTTTTGTACAGTCTTTTTATACCGTTAGAAGTAAGCATTACCCGAGAATAATTATACTTTTTTTTAGTTGTAATGCGTTAGAGAAATGTATTAAGTCACTTGTTACTTATGCCGAGTCAGCCGATAAAGCAATTGAACTCGACTGCAATTAGAAAAGTTTCAGAATCGTTTGACTATTTTTCTAAAAAATAGTTTGACTAAACTAATCGCCGAGTAGAAAGCGCGAATCTATTGACGAAATTGTTGTATACGCTGAATGAAAAACTAATCAGTGTTTTTTACATAAGGTTCTTGTATACTTTCGAAATTTTTGTCAATGAAAAATGTATGATGAACCCTAGTAGACATTTTCAACATGATTAATAAAACATAACCATTTGGATTTTTTAAAATAGACTTGTTTTTGAAGAGTTTTTTGTCTCGATTATGTTAGATATATTAGCTCCATTTAAATGCCTTGAAAATAACAATTAAATATTTTCAAAAAAGAAGCTTAGACCAGTTTTCTTTCTCTTCCACTGTAATAATTATGGCATCCATCGCTAGATGGCAAGTATCTCTATCTGTAAATCTGCAAGTGTCAAAGTCATTTAAATGTATGATTATTCAAAACTCGATTTCAAAGTTTTAGTTACGTCCTTACGACGTATTGTCATTAAATAGCAAAAGAACTTGAAGCCTTATCTAAACATACAATGTTGAGAATTTCTATCAGGGTGCCATGGTATAATTTCGCATGTTTGCATCTGTACTGTGGCCAAAAAGCGCAATCCATTGTAATCTATATAAATCTATCATCATGCCAACAATATAATATTTTCCACAGCAAACTAACTTTCAACTGAACTGAACTTATGAAAAAGGGTTAAAATGAATCAAAAGATTTTCTATATACAATATACATATTAAAACTTCGGCTTTCACAGCTACGATCCAAATGATCGTATGTAAAATATTTTTGCCAACGAAATCGAAACGTTAATATGAATAAAAAATTTAAAATACTTATTAAAACGTATTTTTGTCGATCAACTATTCTTTATAAAGCAAAAATGCGAGTGGTAAAAATTTCGTAAAATAACGATTGATTTTGTCTATTATTTATCGAGAAAATAGCAAAAAAACTAAAATATGTTCGATTTTCAGTTATACTTATCATAAGTAATTGTAGTTTTATTAGCCCTTTAAATTCATTAAAATGTAGGTTTCTTACGACAAAAATAATAATTAATTACGATTTAAAATCGGCTATATGGTTTCTGAGTTCCAATAATGTGTTACTAATAACGCTTCATTGCAGCTACGGTCTATTTGTTGTAACAATAGCGAGTTCGGTTAACGCTCCATATAAAGTTTCGGACTTATGCTCATAATTGGCGAAAAGTTTTAGACTGAAAATCAAAAAAATACACTCTAAATATTGCGATGGAAATTCAGTATCTTTTGTTGCTATAAACGAATAGATGTATAGGGCTTTCGAAGCGGAAGTAGAATAAAAAAAGTCTCGGATTTGAATTTGAGATGCGTCTATCTCTCATCTGAATGTGAATTGCGTTTTTTTGCACGATATGGAGAAAGATGTTTGAGTAGTAAAAGAAATAACAAAAAATTTTACGGGCGTGTGATTTGAAATGATATTGTATATTTTTGAAAATACAATTCTTATTTAATTCATATCATCATTTCTTTTTGAACTTCGACTGGTTGAACTAGACCCTCCACGTATGATTGTTCGCAAAAATTAAATAAATCTTTTTCACTCATTTGATCGGCAATTTGACAAAAATATACAATTTTGAGAATTCAAAATTTTCCATTGACAGTTCAGATGGCCCGCACATGCGCGTGAACCAGAATTGGGCGAAATCGTAATATTTTTCGGCAGAAATTAAAGGTTTTCGAAATTTTTATACTATTTATAAGTAACTTTAAGCCTGGATAGTATTCGTTACAGATTTCTACTGCTATATTACGTATTCACAGCAAATGTCATGAAGATCCGATGAAAATTGACGGAGTTATCGCAAAAAAAAACAAATTTTCAAATTTGAAAATATTCCATTTCCGAATAAAATAGCCCGCGCATGTGCCTTAACAGCTGTATCTTCGGTTCTAGAGGACTTAGAAACTATTTACAAACCCCAAATAAGAGGTAATTTTATGCTCTTTAAGACCATATAACTATCATTGGGGTTCCAGTTTGTCTAGACTATGTAACGATAAAATACTATTACAAAGCGATCGGCGTCAAAAGTGTTTTTCCAGTCCGCCCTAATGTGCATGGACCCAAACTAGCCTCAATCGTAATATTTTCAGGGCAAAATTCATGATTTTTTCAATATTTTCATATGAAATTGTTAATCCTGCCTCAAGATAGTATAACCTACAGATTTCTAGTGCTTTGTTACGTATTCACTGAAAATTTCATGAAGATCGGATTAAAATTGACAAAGTTATCGCGAAATTTCAGAATTGTCCCAACTCAATATATTCCATTTTCGGTTTATAAGGCATGAGCATGCGCATGGACTGACCCCTACATGCGCAGTGACCATTTTCTGCG